>NW_007726931.1:517964-519039 GCF_000696425.1 Galeopterus variegatus
GTGTTATAGTGGCTTCCACATGATCTACATAAAATAAGGGAGCAGTAGCCTCCTCACAGGAAGGAGCAGGCCGCTTTGTAAACCTAGATGATTCAAAGGGATCTGAGTTTTCAAGGTTTCTTAATTTATCAATCCAGATGTCCTGACTTAAAGTCTAGATCCACTCCTTCCCAACTAGGGCCCTAAACTTAGCATTGCCTCTTGCTGTGACAGAATTCAACCTTCTATGGAGCTCTGCTACTCATATAATTAAGGTCTGGACCTCACGGGCAGCTTTTCCTTTTCTCTGACATCAAATATAGCTCTGTTTATCTTCTGCTCAGGAGGTCTTCTGACTTTCACACATTGCCTTCAACTTGAATAACCATTCTTATCTTCATCTTGTCTTTTCGAAGTACATTAATGAAACTTGCAACTTCCATCAGATTCCACTTTCTTTATAATCAGCAATTTCTCTTAATTTTGAAAATGCCTGAGATATTGCACAGGCCCATGGACTCCCTTCTACCTGCATCCAGACCCAGTTGACCACTGGTGAAAACTTTAACAATCGCAAAGCTACAGTGTGTCAGGGTCCATTCATTCTCCTCCTACCAGCAGGTAAGGGGTTCTCACTGCCAGCTGGCTGGTGGGTGTTCCAGCTTTAAAAATGCCATTTTAGAATCTGCTTCCTCAGATAAGTTCTGGAACCAACCACCATAGGTTGGATTTCCTGGAAAAAAGACTTGGTTTGAAATGTGTGTAATGGAGATTTGTTCATTGTGAAGGAGTAAAAGGAGTCAGATTGATCAGAGAGAGAAGGTGACCTGTGATGCATCAGCAACATGAGCCTTAGATGACGCTAGGGAAGCCCTGGAGCTGTGACTGATTTCAAAGTTGTCCCTCTTTAAGGGAGGGGTTGTTCCTTTATATTTCCATTCCCCTCATCCATCAAGGGCTCAGTGTGTCCCCAGGGAAGGAGCATGATCTTGGGTGAGGTGGTATCTTCAGGAGAGGGCAATTCCCAGAGAAGGGCTCTGCTGAGAGCTGTCAGCCAGTCAACATTCCAGAAGCTGGGAGAATGAATGTCTTAGTA
>NW_007726932.1:0-1717 GCF_000696425.1 Galeopterus variegatus
AACATTTAGAAGGTGAATAGAATCTTACCTCTGTTTATGAGAGACCTGCTCTGAAAGCATACCCCTTGGTTTGAAATTTTGCTCATTTGGACACTTGGAAGAATACCCCCACTTTTTCCATTGTCAACATGTGCCCAGTATGTCTATAGAGAAGCCTCTCCAAGGTTTACGCAGCTGTGTTCACACTTACATAATTATCTGGACTCTGACATTGGAGCTTCTTCAGAAAACTAGGTGGACAGTTTTTCCGCTTCTTCAGAAAACTAGGTGGACAGTTTTTCCCAGATCTGGAAGCTTCCTTCCCTGAAATCAAAATTTGACTTTTGAGCTTTCAGGTCTGGATTGGCTGCACACCGCGGGCCACAGAGTGAAATCGTTTCCTAAACTTCTGCACTGTTCTTATGGATTATCCTTTCCCATCTTTAGCTTTAGAATTTATAGTTTGAGAATGCCTCTTGTTCCTAAGTTGAGAACTCAGAAGTGTCCATTGCCTCTCACAGCACCTCCTGCCTAACGATCCTGCAAGCTCTTTCCCGGTACTTTTTGGTTGAAAAAATCCTGATGGCACCTTTCTCTCTACAGGGTGTATTCTCACAGCCCGTAGAATAAAATATGAGGATATTCACAGTTGAGTTTTAATATATATATATTCTACCTTTCTCTAGCCTTACACATCATACACTAGCCCAGTGGTTCTCANATATTGAAAAAAAAAAAAAAAAAAAAAAAAAAAAAAAAAAAAAAGGAGTGGAGGCCTGGCTCTGGGTTGAACATGGAAAACAGGATGAACAATTTTTATTTTCTTCTCTTCTTCCTCTCCTTCTACCCTTTTCTTCTATAAAATATATGTGGTTTGATTAATGTTAGTTAAGAACACTTGCATCATGACTCCCCTGTGTTTTATATGCACCTTCCAAAAATGGATGGTCCATCTACCAGTGCCAGGACTCTGCTGGGTGGTGAAGATACAACAACACAAAGGAAAGGACAGTCCCCACTGTCATGGAACTCAGTGTCTGAAAATGCCTAATTGAAGATGGTGAGTGACTAGCAGGCCTGCAGTACGTGAATATTATTGTGTTCTGTTCAACTTAGTGCTGGGTTTCTAAATAAGTCTACTGAAGAACGTCTGTTAGGAACATCTGTGAACTGATCGTCCACACTTCAGGCTGAGGGAGTTAGTTATGTAAGTGAAGCTCTTACCAACAGTTAAATTACACCCTCCTCCAACACTTATTGAGGCCAGAAGGAATGGCATGAAATAAAGGTAACTGCACGTATCTTCCAAATGAGCTTCCAGACCACACCTTCAATGGCCAAGGAGCACCAACGACACTGGGACAATAAAGCACCTTCTGAGACCAGCTGGGCAGCATGCCAGCAAATCCTCTCTATTCCTGGGTTGTGGGGTAAAGCCTCTCATTCCTGCCCAATCCCAAGTATGCCTCACCATGCTACCAAACTTCATGCCTGATATTAATCAGCAGTCCCCTAGTATTCTAAACAATTTCATGCTTCTGTTCCCTGGTGGAATGGAATTAAAAAAAAAAAAAGGCTTCATTTCCATTGCCCATTGCCCTCGTGAGATCTTATCATTTGCACTTTCTGGATGCTATTTCTGTTCTGTTAACAACTATCTTGGACAGGAAGGAAGCTTTTACTCTTCTGAAAGAAAGAAAGGATTCACCTATGAGATGAGGACTGATCACCTAATTCT
>NW_007726932.1:2931-6693 GCF_000696425.1 Galeopterus variegatus
AATCCGTCTTCAAAATTATAAAGTTGGTTAGAAGCTTGGAACCTCACTCGATTCAAAATGGTCATGGCAGTCTTATAAAGAGGCCTAAGAAAATATTTCTTTCTAATCCTCCCCCATGACAAGATAAAGAACTCACTGGTGGCCCAAACAAGTAGTAGAAAAGAAGAAAGCTGATTTATAAAGAATAGTTTGAATTGCATGATTTGGTTGGTGTTGTTAACTCACCACCTGAGCTAAAATTCTGAATTAGATCACTTTTAACCAAAAAAATTTTTAATTTAAAAAGTTCTAAACCATATTTTGTTCTATAAAAGTAACATATTTATTGTAGAACATTTAGAAGGTGAATAGAATCTTACCTCTGTTTATGAGAGACCTGCTCTGAAAGCATATCCCTTGGTTTGAAATTTTGCTCATTTGGACACTTGGAAGAATACCCCCACTTTTTCCATTGTCAACATGTGCCCAGTACGTCTATAGAGAAGTCTCTCCAAGGTTTACGCAGCTGTGTTCACACTTACATAATTATCTGGACTCTGACATTGGAGCTTCTTCAGAAAACTAGGTGGACAGTTTTTCCCAGATCTGGAAGCTTCCTTCCCTGAAATCAAAATTTGACTTTTGAGCTTTCAGGTCTGGATTGGCTGCATGCCACGGGCCACAGAGTGAAATCGTTTCCTAAACTTCTGCACTGTTCTTATGGATTATCCTTTGCCATCTTTAGCTTTAGAATTTATAGTTTGAGAATGCCTCTTGTTCCTAAGTTGAGAACTCAGAAGTGTCCATTGCCTCTCACAGCACCTCCTGCCTAACAATTCTGCAAGCTCTTTTCCGGTACTTTTTGGTTGAAAAAATCCTGATGGCACCTTTCTCTCTACAGGGTGTATTCTCACAGCCTGTAGAATAAAATATGAGGATATTCACAGTTGAGTTTTAATATATATATATATATATTCTACCTTTCTCTAGCCTTACACATCATACACTAGCCCAGTGGTTCTCAACTGGGAACAACTGTGCCCCCAGAAGACATTTAGCAATTTCTGGTGATGTTTTTGATGCTCACTACTATGGGGCAGAGGTGCTACTGGGATCTAGAGGGCAGAGTCCAAGGGTGCTACTAAACACCCTACAATGCACAGGACAGCCTCTGCAGCAGAGAACTGTTCAGCCCAAAATGTCAACAGCACCATTGTTCAGAAGCCCAATGTCTAGCTATACTGAAAAACAAAGCTGTATCACACATGCCATGTACTACTACTGGGAGGCAGTGCTTGGGTAGCAGCACAGTCTCTGGGCCCAGATGGCCTGGGCTTGTCTCCAAGATCCGCTACATACAAGCTGTGTGACTATGGGAAAGTTTCTTAACAATCTCTGTGCCTCACTTTCCTCATCTGTAAAATGAATCGAATCTGATCTCATAGGTTATACAATTAAATGAGTAAATCCATGTAAAGTACTTAGAACAGTGGCTGGCGCAGGGGAAGTATGCCACGTGCTGCCCAGTACGACTGTGGTTGCTGCTGCTGCCACTGCTGTTTTATACACTTCTCGTCTTAGGATGATCTCTCCACCTGGACCACCCTCTTCCATGCTGCCTCATTCTTTAAGTCATGGTTAGAACTTCCCCTTGCAAATGGCTGCTTTCAGCTCTCTTCACATACTCCTAGGATAAGTCCATGTACAGGCTGGACAAGGAATTCTTTGTTCTCTCCTCTCCTCTGGATTATAAACTCTTGGAGGAGCTACAGCTTGTTCTATCAGAGTTCCTAACAAGAGTAACCACACTGTGAATTATGTCAGTTGTGTATGCAGAGTCTCTGACAAGAGTAACCACACTGTGAATTAGTCGGTTGGTTTAGGGCGAGGCTTCATATTCTCCATGGCTAAGAAGACTAGTAGACAAAAAAAATAGTAAACTTCTCTCTGTTTTCAGACTTGATAGAACCACTTTAGTAAACATTGCAAGGCTATTTGGAGACAAGAAGCCTGGTTTTACACTGGGCATTTGCAATGCTTGTATAGTCTCTGCAGTAATGATGGGACCTCTCAAACAGTGGGCACTGAAAGGCAGCACAGACAGAAGGGCAAGGTGGAATGCTGCTTCCTCCACGCCAGCCAGGCAGCCTTCTGGCCGTGGGGAGACATACAGCATAAAATGCTATCTGGAATTAATTATTTGTTCCTTCTTCTACAGCCATATATCCTTATTCTCCATTCTAGCTTGAGCTATTTACCTTCCCTTAAATAAGGTGATGAGTGGTTACTAATTGCCCATGGTCATCTATGGGGAGAAGAAAACAAAATCTTTTTTCTAGCTGGTACTGTAAATCTGAATCTTATATAATGAAAGATTTTGTTGTTATTGTTGTTCTCTCCTCGGCTTAAAAATTAGCTTGTCAGTTCAAAGATATCACAGCTCTTTAATGAAGAGATGCTGGGGTATAATGAGGTCAGGAGGAATTCTAAGCTACTTTTGTCACTAGTACCTTGGGGGATTTTCTTAACCTCCCCGAGCCTTACTTTGTACTTCTATAAATGAGGAAAATGCCACCTACCTCATCGAGATGCCCTGCAGATGAAATGAGATGCCGTATGTGCAAGCGATGAAACAAAACTATAAAATGTTATATAAGGGCAAGTTGCTTGTAATAGTTCATTGATGATGATGTATTTTAAAATTGGATAAATTTTTTAAAAATATTTTTCTGCACTTTTGGAACACAGACACATTAATACTGTTTTATTGACAAAGTTTAGTGATCAAAAAAATGATTATATTGATTACTAAATAAAAATGGATAGCTTATTTTCAAGTTCACAGAAGAAAAGAGCCCTTCCTTCCTCTCTCCCTTATCTGGCCATTTTACAGCTTGAGTTCTGTCTGGAACAAGGGTATGAGATAGTGGGAGAGGGTCCTCCATAGCTGTAGTGTACTCAACCAGCTTGATAGAACTGGCCTGGAATTAAGTATCTTACGCTGGCTCTTGTTTCTAGCTTTCCATGCTCTTTTTGCAGTAAAAGTCCTTCTCATATATAAATTGATAGCAGGATATTCTGTAGCCAATGTCTAACATACTAACTGTTCACAATTCACATAAGCTTCTGCTT
This sequence comes from Galeopterus variegatus, assembly GCF_000696425.1. Taxonomy (NCBI): domain Eukaryota; kingdom Metazoa; phylum Chordata; class Mammalia; order Dermoptera; family Cynocephalidae; genus Galeopterus; species Galeopterus variegatus. The sequence continues at coordinate 6,043 of NW_007726932.1, forward strand.
GTTGAAAACTACAGCTGTCTTTTGCCCTTTGTCTGTATTTATTTCCCTGCCTAATCAAACATTAACGAAACACCTACCAGAAAATGATGTCAGAGACTAATGATGTATAGGACAGATAAGACCTGTCAATGTGGCTCTCTGAGGAAAGAACCAAGCATTTTTCAGCTGACACCAGACTTCCAAAATAGGCCAGTGACAGGCAAAAATTCCCTGGAGATGCTCTGTTTAATGTTGAGTGAAAACCTGCATTCCTATCCTTGAATGTTTAACTTGGCTTTTCTGCTGTTGATGAACAGTGGCATGGCAAGTGACTATTTAAATTGCTGCCATTTGGGTGGGGATGAAGATGACCACCCTCTCCCACAGCTACAGGGTTCTACTGAGAGCCATGTGATAACTACAACATGCATGCCACCTGCCTCCCCTTTTCCAGGGTTATGTTCAACGGTAGTTGAACATACAATAAATATAGAGCATTGTAAATAGCATGTGAAAGAAATTGGGGGAACTTCCCAAATGAGAGAATACCATTTCTGGCAAACTATTTTTTGTTAGTTCACTTTAAATGCCTATTCCGAAATGTAAACCACTTTTTACTAGATACCACAAAAAAAAAAAAAAAAAAAAAAAAAAAAAAAAAAAAAAAAAAAC
>NW_007726932.1:7541-10005 GCF_000696425.1 Galeopterus variegatus
AACATACAATACATATAGAGAATTGTAAATAGCATGTGAAAGAAATTCGGGGAACTTCCCAAATGAGAGAATACCATTTCTGGCAAACTATTTTTTGTTAGTTCACTTTAAATGCCTATTCCGAAATGTAAACCACTTTTTACTAGATACCACAAAAAAAAAAAAAAAAAAAAAAGTGGGCTCCATACTCTCAAAGAGAACCTATATTCTCATACGCAATAAAGAGTGCTAAGAAGAAAAGGTGTCTCTTCTGTAAAGGAAATTATTTTCCTTCTTTTTGTTTTCTCTAGGCTAAGGCTCAGCTCTGTCCAACAGAACCGTCTGTGATGATGGAAATGTTCTGTATCTTGACTGTGCGATATGGTAATATGGTAGCCACTAGCTACATGTGCCTACTGAGCACTTCAAATGTGGCCAGTACTACTGAGAGCAAAACGTGTAATTTTATTTAATTTTAATTAATTTAAATTTAAAAAGCCATGTGTGGCTATTGTATGGATTGACAGCTATAGCTCAGGTGGTGATAGTCATAAAAAGCAGAGTAATAGCAAATTATTTAGCATTATATCATATGCTAAACACTGTTAAGCATTTTATAGGTATTACTTCTCTTAATCCTTATAACAACCCTATGATATAGTTACTAACATTATACCCATTTTGCAGATAAGAAAACTGATGTGCAGAGAGTAAGAATGTGCCTACCTCACAATCAGATCATGATAAAGTCGGATTTAGCATCCAGGAGTATGGGCTCCAGCACCCTCAGTCTTAACCTGGGCACTACACTGACTCTCCATAACAGTACAGCTAACTTATTAAGAACAATTGTTATTGAAGATGACCCTGACCATTTTACTTCCTCACTGGGCAGAAAAGCATGAAAAGCATAAGTATTTAAAAATAGTAATCTCTTTGAGGCCTTCAGGGCTAAATAATGCAAAAATTAATAAATTGCTGTACGGAGTACGCTGGAATGATCACATAAAGCTGGAATGATCACATAAAGATGTATCAACTCATTTTGCCTACAGAACTCACTGTGGCCCTTTCAGTGAAGAAAAGAAGAAATACTGACCTAGCTTCTCATTGGGCATTGTCATAGAGATTCAGCTTTAAAAAAACATGGTGTTATGTTTTCCTGCTCCAGTAAAACCTCAGCTACTAGCTCCATCTTTATTTAGTCTGCAACACTAATCTGAAGAGTCTCTTGGGAGAAGACCTTGAAATATCTTCTCACAATGCTAGCAGACAGCTAAAGATGACTTCCTGGGGTCGTGATAGATGCCACTTGTGTGATAAACCCAAATTTAAAAAAAAAAAGTTTGTCCTTTTAATATCCTGGAAAACACTCTGCTGTGTAAGTGATTACCATCACATGAATAGCACATAGCATGTTTTGATCATCAGACATAATTAAAAAAAAAAAAAAAGGGAGTTCACAATCCCGGATGTGTATCAGAATCATTGGGGAAGCTTGTTAAATACAAGTGACCTTTTGATAAGCACCAGGTTAGAGGAACAAATTATATAAATGAGACCTAAGTGTAACTGAAATATATTTCAGATTATTTCTCTCAGAAAATTTTCTGTCAAAAATAGAATTTTTAAAACCTGCCCTTGGTATTTCCTTAAATATCTGAGTAGCAACAGGTAGTAATAATTTAATATAAATATCACCATGACAGTGACCATGCTGAATTTATGCCTAAAGTCAAGAAATATGTACTGTGTTACAAAATTAAATTAAAGTTAAATGTGTTTAAATGCTGTTTCCCAGATAGCTCATATGATAGTGCAGTGAAATTTTGCTTTAAGGCACCATTGCTCCTCAACTGATCAATACTAAATAGGTTGAAGGCAAGACAGGAGATGTATTGATATTTCGATCTGAAAATCCTGCAGGTTTTTCCAGACACAAGTCAGATGCAGATGGATTGCTTGACACTCTCAGACTTTATTGTGTGGTACAGAAAAAGAATGGGTACAAAAGATCGAATAGAAGGATATCCGATTGTAATCTCCAAAATTCTTTCCTAGAGGAAAGAGGAACAGAAAAATCTAGTTAATTAAAGGTGACATAATAGCAATACTGATGGTTAACATTTGAATAGCTACTGTGCCAAACTCTGGTCTAAATGCACCACCATTATTTAGTCTTCACAACTACTATAGGAGGTTATATTTCACAGATGAGGAAACTGAAGCACAGAGAAATATCTTTTATAAAGAGTCAGCATTTGCCTGTTTGGCATAAATGAAAGTATCACAGGCCTTATTTCACTCTTTTCCTGATTCTACTGTCACTGCTGACTTGACCCAGAACAGACCGAGAACTCAGTACCCGGATGAGACTGGCTTTCTCAGAGTTGCATCACGGTAGATTACACTAGATCTTCTCATTTGGTGGCATCGATGTCTTCCCTAAGTAAAGTCACTAGACAAGATTTGTGTGGGCCATTGT
>NW_007726932.1:10699-12624 GCF_000696425.1 Galeopterus variegatus
TTGGTGGCATCGATGTCTTCCCTAAGTAAAGTCACTAGACAAGATTTGTGTGGGCCATTGTCTCAAGACTTCGTTAGTGTGATTTCTCCTATTATTTTGGAATATTGAGAGGACATGTGATAAGGACTACCCATGATTAAGCTCATACAAATGAGACAATTTATTATTAAATTGTCTTCCACTTATTAAATTCATTGTTGGGTTGGGTAGCAAAGCTTCCTTAGGGCATTTAGAAGGATGCAGAAAGATACTTGCCTTGGATGATTGTTTGACCATATGCCAGTGCAGATGGTCAGTTGCAGTTGTACTTTTCACCTGAGTAGGAACAACAGCTCAAGTCTCAGTCTGCACTTTGGCAAACCATGGGAAATTAAAATGCAAATGAAAATTTCAAACATGATGAAAAAAGAGGGAAAATGGAATTAAGTTCCTAGAATGAAAATCTAGCATTTTTCGTGCTAACCTTAAGAGGCCAGATTAACCAAATTTTCAGCTAACACTGATGATAATGACCCTGGTGGCCAGTTGTTTTTTGTTTTTTTTTATATATATATATATAGAGAGAGAGAGCTTTGCTATGGAAAAAGCAGAGAGAGAAGGAGCTGGTGATGAAGATGTTGTGGAAATTAGCTTTTCACATTTTTGTTCTAGGGAAGTCCCACTTTTTTAATGCTAGCAAATCATCTTCTGAATTTGATTACCTTTGTTTACGTTCCCATGCCAAATTCGATCACCTTAAGCACAGGTGGAATCTGATTATAACCATCAGTATATGAAAACTCATGATTTTAACTGTGGGAAGGCTGCACTCAGCACAGGATGATCAGTAGACCTAGGTATCCTCGTCAGCTGATTTTAATGAATTCTCAAGAGTTAAATATTTCCAGCTCTAGAAGACCATGTTCTTTGAAGCAGGAACTGCAGTCTTTCATTTTTTCAGACCACCAAAGGAATCCAAGAGGAAGTAAAATTACATCAAGTGGTCTTATCATTGGCAATACATAAAGGAAGAATGGAGGGCGTGTCTCATTCCACAATGGCCCAGAAGTCACATTACAATGTCTACCTTGAAACCCTGAAGAGCCTGTCTAGTCTTTAGGAAGTTGAGATCCTCTAAAATCAACTGATAAGAAAAATAAATGCTGACTAGAGAGATGATATTTTGTCCTATTCAATTCGATTTCAGATAAGTTCATTAGAAAGACCACTGGTCACACGACCTGAGTACAAGCATCTACTCTGACACTCAATGGTATGTGTTACTGGGAAGTTACATCATGGTTCTAAGCCTCAGTTTCCTCGTATGTCAAGTGGGGACAATAAGACCTGTCTCAGTGGATGGTTGAGTACTGCACAAACTATACAGCAATAGGGATAATATGGTGAAATTTTTATCATTATGATTTTGTCATTATTATTATTATTTAATAGCTAAGAAGCACCAAGGTAGGCCCTTGGAAAACTGAAATGAATGAGTCTTGCCTTCCAGGGGAGTTTCACATTTGATATAAGTTTGATAAATACCAAACTTCAAAGTATCAATGGAGATCTCTGAGAGGTTTTGTTAATCAATTTTGTTGTATGCGGCCTGGAAAGGAAACCAAAGGTGTTTTCACAAGCAGAGATTAAGGGATTCTGTTCCACTCAGTCATTATTCTATCACTCAAGACGTACCCTATAACTATTATTTGTACTTAATATGTTCTTCAGCTTGCCATCTGGCCTGGAGTTGCCTGTCGAAGTTAATCACATGGAGTGGTTCCTATATCAGGTGGTATGAGCCTATCCATCCCACAACACCCTTGCTGAGTGACTAATAGCTTTCTCTGTCAATTTCAGAAAGTTGAAAGACTATTAATAACCCATCAAAAGACCACAGTGATGCATCTCAAAAATAGGTCTTGTACCTAGAGAAAAGGTTGCCT
>NW_007726932.1:12823-17508 GCF_000696425.1 Galeopterus variegatus
CACCCTTGCTGAGTGACTAATAGCTTTCTCTGTCAATTTCAGAAAGTTGAAAGACTATTAATGACCCATCAAAAGACCACAGTGATGCATCTCAAAAATAGGTCTTGTACCTAGAGAAAAGGTTGCCTGATTTCATTGGCAATCTAGACAGGATTCCTTCGAACTCTGATGGTTTAAAAAAAAAAAAAAGTTATCCACAAAAAAGAAAAAGGAGAGTGAGAGAGAAAGGAAAGCAAATTAAAATAAAAGATATATAAAACAGAGAGAGATGAGGAGGGACTAACAATGCTACTAGGCATAGCCCTTACAAAGGAGGGCTTTCATATACAGGATTCCATGCCTCCTCCACGGTATCCCATCAAGGAAAGTGTTTCCATTTTACACATGAGGAAATTGAGGATTGGATAGGATACAAGTTATCCACCATCTCAGAAGTCCAGGAGGTGATGAAGCTTATGCTACCTCAAGTATCAGAGCCAGGGTTAGAATCCCAGTCCAGTTTTCTCTATTCTCCAACAGAGAAAAGGAGAGCACGTGCAAGGTTATAACCAATAAATGGACCAACACTTACAGAAAGTGGGATTGGTGATTCATGTCATGTTCTCCTAAGTTTTTGTGTCAGCTTAGCAAGAACAGCTCTGAAGACATTTCCTCAATCCTCCTTGTGCAACCTTGGGTCCTCAGAGGTTACTCTGAAAGAGGGCAGAAATATAAAGGGAATTCAACACTGACCTTCAACTTAAAAAGAAGAAAAAGTAATGAGAATATTCATGTAGATCATAAAGAGAAATAATAATTACCTTTGATTCCAAGAGAAAGCTAATTTAAAATGCATCCAAGTTCCATTGTACAGCCAAAAAAAAAAAAAAAGAAAAAGAAAAATCTTCGAAGCTGAGATGTGACTTTAGTAGGTGGAAACAAGTTTCCAAGAGAAAGCTAATTTAAAATGCATCCAAGTTCCATTGTACAGCCAAAAAAAAAAAAAAGAAAAAGAAAAATCTTCGAAGCTGAGATGTGACTTTAGTAGGTGGAAACAAGTTATCATGACTTGAATATTGAGAAGATGTTTATCCACAATAATTGGGGGCAGAAAGATTTCAGAGATTAACTGACCTTGGTTTAGGATGCACACTTTTTTTGTTTTTTTTTTTAATGCAAATGATACTTAGGATCTAAAACAAAAAATCTGTCCTGAATGGCAGTCTTTAAGAAAATGCACTCAAAAAACAGAAAATTACCAATTTGATTGTTGATATTTTTGTTTTTGCCAAATTAGAATCTATAACCATTTAAAGCAAGATCTTAGGATCTATTTCCAACGGAAACTTTCAAGTTCATGTGTCCTTTGAAAGAAAAATAGGATATTCGTAGTCCATGAAAGGAAAGAAGCAGGCATAAATTTTTGTTGGTTTTATACATGGTTTTAGTGCATCAGAAGAGATACTAATTACATAAGTGCAGAGGTATCATTGATGTCAGTTTTAGGAATTGTACATAAAACCTACAATGTATTTTTGAAACCTGTGACATCAGGGTAAAAAATTGTCATTTCAGGGAGCTCTTTGTAATTTTAGCTGTTTTATCTAGAAGAATACAATCCCCCCTGCTGAGGTTGTAGACTTGGTATTTTCTTATTTTTAATAAATAATTATTCATTCATAAATATTTACATGATACCTACTAGGTTCTTGGTATGGCTAGGAGCCTTCGGTATGTGAGGTATTATGCCCAATTCATTCCACGCACTTTTTCTGACAGCCTAGTATTTGCCACAAAGTATACTAAAGGTACAAAGATAAAGGAGATTCAGCCCCTCTATTCACAGGCTACTTCTCATGTGTCACCCCCTGAAACCATCTGCCTCAAAATCCAGTATATCAGCCTCACAGAATAGCTTTCTAGTCCCAGAACATACCATATTCTTTGTACTCTAGGTTCTCTGTGCATGTTTCTTCCTGCCTCAAGTGCCTCTCCTGGAGTGGCTGCCTGGAGTCTTTCAACCTTTAAGGCCAGCAAAAACCAAATCTCCTAGGCAATATTCTCCACATATAGCTTGATAGCACTTAGTACATATCTCTACCAAGAGCCCCTGCCACACTGAATTACAATGGCTTACCTTCAGTCTTCCATTAGATTTGAGCTCCCCAAGGGCACTGTCCACTTCCGTCCCTCATTCCTAGTCAGTTCAGGCTGGCCCAGAGGACAGGTGCTTGGCAAGCATTTCTTTGATTGACCCAACTTCAGAAAACCCTTACAGCTCATATATCTTGACCAGACAGTGCAATGCAATGCAATGCTTAAATGTAAAACCTGACTTTGGGGTATGTTTTGTATATGTCTTTTATGCAGAGAACTAGTAGAAATACTTGCCACGTGACCTTTCATCCCATTCTGCAAGTTGAACTAAAGTTGCAGAACAGAGATGGCAAATATTAATTGGTTTTTGAAAATATGCTGAGATATCCAACCTTGACGAGAGAAATGATGGTGTTTCACAGAGTTACTAGGCAGAGAAATATGCCAAAAAGATTTATAGCTGCATTTATTTCTAAGGTGATTTAATGTCAAAGGTCAGATAACATATATTCTTTGCTATGCTCTACTTATAGTGTTTCAAAGTGGAATTTAAATTGAAGTGGTTTCCAGTTAGAGCAAAGACATCACATTGAATGTTAAATAGGGAGAGTGTTGACATGACACAAAAGTTTGCATTGCCATTATAGTAATTACAAGAAACAAGAGATTAATAATCTTTTATGACACCATTTAAAAAGTTAGTGAGATGTCAATAATCTTATAATCTGTGTACTTGCTTAGAAGAGTAAAACCTCATAAAAATATGATTCAGGACTGTTATATGTCCATACTTGCAAGGCTAAATTCAACTTTTCAAATTTTTTAATCAGAACAGTACCCTGTAGTATGAAATTTTACCTCCTAACAAAGAAACCTGTTCCTTGATGATGCCAGATTAATGGCTTTTTCTTTTTTTTTTCTTAATTGCGTTTTAAAATAAATATAATTAGATTGCTAACACTTTGCAGAGTTTTAAAGTTTATAAACATTCAGATAAAAGATGAAAGAAGTATTGATTCTGCTGAGGTCTGGCCTATGGTGTTTGTAAGAGGAGAGTGCTTTCAAACAGAGGTATACAAACAAGGTATTTCAAACAAGGGTACTTCAGAAAGCTCATGGAAAGATTCATATTACCTTTTAACTCCATTTTTCCATGAACTTTTTGAAGTATCATCATATGGAATGCATTTCAAACCAGGTTAGTTTTTGTTCTATCTGAATTTGAAGATGCTTCCTTTAACCCCTTACAAGCAAATGTTCGATTTACTGTATACAGTGTGTCTCTGTTGGAACATGGTGGTGACACTGAGGTTTTTTTTTTTTTTTCCTTTTTGTCTTTTTTCATGACCGGCAATGGATCGCAACCCTCAGTGTCGCGCCCGTACCAGACCGGGACCGGCAACGGGATCGCAACCCTTGGTGTTGCGCCCGCACCTTGCTCAGCCAGTGAGCGGCCGGTCTATATGTGGGATCCGAACCCTCGGCGGGAGCGCCGCCGTTCTCCCAAGCGGTGCACTGTAGCAGTGCGCCACCGGGCCAGCCCAGACACTGAGGTTTTAATAGCACAACAGTACAAAAGGTCACTCTTGAATTTATAGTTATCTCTTTACTATTTTGTTTCCCTGAGAGCAACTGACTAGAAATGGATTTGAACACTCAACATTAAGTGACTTCTTTCTAGTCTCCCAAGTTTACCAGTATCATTGTTAAGCAGAGCAAGGTGAATCACTTACTCTTTGCATAAATGTAACTTAGACCAACCTCCATTTCCAATTATTTTTAAGCAGCTACATAAGATGTGTATCATTAATTTGTAAAGTCACATTCACACTGGTCAGAAAAGGAGATCAAATACATACATTATTTGTATTCAGAATACCATTACAAATACAAAGATAGGAAGAAACAGAACAATGAATGGACAAAAGTCCCAGGATGTCAACATAAAGAAGAGAAAGACCAGTCCACATTATCAAGCAATATTTCACCCTTCCCCCATGCTATGACTTCACTGCTTACTCTCTTGCGATCTCTCTAATGAAAAATTTTCAAGCAAAACAGTCCTAGCAAAAAGTTTGAATTTATTTCTGAACAGCACATCCTAAAAGTATTTTTTAACTGAAAGATGGACTTAAAATATTTTCATCTTACTCTCTTTAGACCAAAAGGCATCAACTGAGAATGGAAAATAAAGAGAATTTTTAATGGATTGAGATTAAATCTATCATTTTTACCCAGGAAAAATTCCCTCTCATTTATTCTCAGGCAGTCTCATGTAAAAGGACTGTTAAAGTGATGAGCTGTAGTGTTTTGACAAGCACTTGTGCTGCAAAAACTTGAAATCTCACTGGAATGTAGTTATATATTCACTGGTGGAAAAGAATGCCCTATTTAAAAACTAGGACAGATCATGTTGATATGGAAAAAGGAAATAACTATGTGAACAATACATCCTAAATTAAAGACTGAGTGGCTGGCATCCATCTAAAATCAACAGGAAATGTAATTACTCTTTGAAAGCACTATTGTCCTGTCTTATAGTGCTAAATGGATTAAAAAAAAAGAGCAAGATATGATTTGTGTTCAGAATATCATTATAAAATAAAGAT
>NW_007726932.1:17831-19627 GCF_000696425.1 Galeopterus variegatus
TGTAATTACTCTTTGAAAGCACTATTGTCCTGTCTTATAGTGCTAAATGGATTAAAAAAAAAGAGCAAGATATGATTTGTGTTCAGAATATCATTATAAAATAAAGATGGGAAGAAACAGAGATATGATCTGATAAAATCCCATGTTATTGACAAAGAGAAAGACCAGTTGATATTACTAAGCAATACTTTTCCCCCTCCCACAATACGACCTCACTTCTTACTCTCTTGGGATCTCTCCAGAGGTAGGTCTCTCTATCTATTTATAAGCACAATAGGAGGTTTAGAGGAAATCAAAAGAGAACCTTTTATTCAAAGCCATCATGTGATTTTAATAACTCTACTCCATGTTCTCCACTGCTTATTTTCCCACAGTTTGGAATGTCCTGACTCCAGCTGGACAAGGGTGTTTGCCAAAGCGAGTGCTGTTTTCCACTGTATTTTACTACTGCTTACACCAAAACAGGAAGATTATGATGATGATGATAATAATAATAATAATAATATCCTTTCAGAGCTTAGCATATTCTTTAGTGAGAATTTGTTGATGCTTAATATATAAATATCAATGTTGAATCAATTATTATTCTTACGCCAGTCCATTCATGCAGCCACTTCCCATATCACACAATTCATCATTTTCTCTAAACTATTCGTTTGAATACCCTTGGTATTTATTTGTAATTCCTAGGTTTGACTAATATTGAAGCTCTTCTTTAGATCCTTGTGGCCTTTCATTGACCCTTTCTCTGATTCTGTGAAATGACTGAAGTTGGTATTTCTCAAAGGCAGAACTATGAGCCACAAATAATCTTCAGCACAATACCAAGCCCAGCCAGTAAACCTTTCTCTATTTTCTTGCTGCAAAAAAAGAAACCAAGGCAATCTTGGGTTTAAGACGGTGGAGCCATTCATTGTTTCCAGAATAGATACAATCTGAGAATGTGTACATTTCTTTGAATGTATTTAATAAAAATAAACTACAACAAACATTTTTACTAGGCTTGTAAAACATCCCCCTTCTCTCCCTGTAAGTTTTCCACATTGCCTTTCAAAATTAGAATGTGAAAACCTACATGGAAAAATAATTTCCTACCACTGGTAATTTTAAAGTAGAGCATGTGTCACAGTGACCGGCACCAATTCTCTACAATTATTGGCTGTTGTTCAGGAAAGATGCATATGCACACGCCCATAAACATGTTCTCCAGAAAATCAGCAAGGCACGTGACCAATGGCACTTGTTGGCACTAAGCTTATCAGATCATCTTTGATAATGCATTTCTTCATACAAATAGATTTACAGGTAGTCATGCACAGATTTCACAGAAACATATCTAGTTTTCAATGTAGACAAGAACACATAAATAAATAAAAATTAGATTGTTTTCTTACCTTTTGGAAAGCAGTCAAAAGCTATACTGTTGGTGGGATAGTGTACCAAGTAACAGACTTTTGTACACTCTTTCTTACTGGTGGTATACAGTCTACAGGAAAAGTAAATATATAGGTATGTATAAAATAAATGTGCACACAATAGTCCTTTTTGTTATTATCATTTTTTTTCCTTTTGCAGAAGAAGCTGCGATAGAGACCACACACATTATCACATTATGCCCACTCTTACAGTGGGTTCAGTAGCCTTCGGTAGACCAGTTCACCACCATTCAGGTACCTCTGAACATGGGAGTACTGGTACCTCTTGGGTTAAAGCAGTTGGGTTTTACTTGCTTCAGTTGGAACAGCTGAGGAAATCAGCCCCCAAATACTTTATCTATATGGTCAGAGCATTTTTTT
>NW_007726932.1:20407-21921 GCF_000696425.1 Galeopterus variegatus
TTTTTTTCTTCCTGTTTTTCATTCCTTTTTTCTTAACCTAGTCCAGTCATGCTGACCAGCCTGCGTGGTTAGTCCAGAAAGATGAAACAAGTAACATGATGTCAAGAATGTTAGGAATTCAAACAAATGCAGAAGCAAAACAAAACCAAACCAAACCATAACAAATTAACATAGCGCGGGATTGTGTTCCAGAATTTTCTAAGCATACATATTTGTGCTGAGTTTGGTGCCCACATCCATTTTCTAGCAGTGTGAGTTTTTTATTTTTTAATTAAATGCCTCCTTATATTGACTGTTTTACTATTTTATGTAATAATTGCTTTCTTTGAGAACAAAACAAGTTTTTATTTATATATTTTTCTTATAGTAGATGCAAAAAATGGTAAAGAAAAAACAGCATCAGAATACAAAATTTTATTTAAAATATCTTATATTTCATATTTTAAGTGGAAGTGTCATTCTTCTAACATGTGCTCCACTACACAATATTGTCTTCTTACAATATTGGCTTAACCAGTCTCTTACGTAGTATATGCTCAGCTGCTATCCCAGGGTCAGTTCATCATCAAACATCCCCACATTCAAGAACAGTGTGTGTCCCCAGATGTCCACGGGCCTGCCATCTTTAGTTCCTTCCACAGTAAACTGTAACTAGCTCAGGCACTTGAAGTATTTCTCTGGGCACATTGGCTTAGAAAATGGATGGTAGCTAAGACAAAGGTAGCATAGGGCCATTCATCAATATGCACTGGGATCTTTTACCAAGGAAAGCATGTGGACAGAGGATTATTCACAGAGCATCTTCTGGTTGTGACCAGTCCAGGTAAGGAAGGCAGCAGTTCTTATCCACCCATCCCAATAAAGCCATGCTGGCTCTTAGTTGATGTGATGCATCCAACTTGAAAAGATCATAGTGGCCATCAGTAAGCCATGGCACAAGCACAGTCATGTCCTCCTGTTTATCTGGCATCTACAAGTTTGCCATGAACATACATCTGCCAAGTCAACTGTAGAAAGTGCAGGGAAACATGACAAATTCAGTATGCAGGTGGGAAAACCAGAGCTTGAGGTGCTCTTCTTCTTAGAAAGAAATGTTAGGAAGGCATCATCTCAGCAGATCTAAAGCTACCCAACGGAGGCTGGGCTTCTTGTGAACCTCCAGCAACAGAAATCTTATTTGTATAAATAATCAGTAAGTAGCTGAGCTATCCTTCTATACCTTGTGAGCTTGCTCTTTTTTCAATGTGAATGTAGAGACCAGCAAGCATTAGCCCAACTCTAAATATCTAAGATGTCAGTAGTACATAGATACATTAAAATTTTGAGAAGGTTTACTTTCTATTTATTCCACACTGAAAGGAGTTTTTCTTTCAAGCAATGGAATTTCAAATTCTTAGGAAGAAGCAACCTAAGAAGAAAAATTGAACTTTTGGAGGGAAAATAAAGCAGTGGTGGGGGTCGTTTTAGTGTCTGCCCATATTAAGCCAGCAAGCAAATCCATTTTTATGTAGACA
>NW_007726932.1:22093-30889 GCF_000696425.1 Galeopterus variegatus
TTAAAATTTTGAGAAGGTTTACTTTCTATTTATTCCACACTGAAAGGAGTTTTTCTTTCAAACAATGGAATTTCAAATTCTTAGGAAGAAGTAACCTAAGAAGAAAAATTGAACTTTTGGAGGGAAAATAAAGCAGTGGAGGGGGTCGTTTTAGTGTCTGCCCATATTAAGCCAGCAAGCAAATCCATTTTTATGTAGACATGTAGCTGCAGAGCAGAGCTGGATGAGTGGAAGCATGCATGCACCAGCTGGTGAACTGCAATGATGGAGCAGCGCTGTTAAAAAATGAAAACACTGAAGATTGAGATACAGACCAAGTGTTCAGAGCAACAATGAATAAGAGGACATTCCTGTTCCATTACTTACTTTGTAGCACATGCTATAAACTTAACTTCCTCTCGGATACCCTCCCTCAGAAAACAGTATACTGAACTTCCCCATTGGGGATACAGAGACAGAATCCTTTGTCAAGTGCATGGTCTGCGTTTTTGTTTGTTTGTTTTAACCAGACAGCTTACGTTTAGCCAATAACTTCTTTGTCCCTTTGTTACAAAAGTTCCAATACTGGAGATAATTTGAGCTGTGTTTGGTATTAAACAGAGTATGCCAATAATGCTGCCTAGCAGCAGAAGAGTCTTGTCTACTTTCCTTAATTGAACATTTCATTGCTACTCTTTCCTTAAAAACATACATTTTTTGCATTGCTGGGGACTGGTTTTTCAAATGTAATTGCTGTCTATGATGTCACTTTTTCCATAAATTAGCAGCTCCTTTGGGAATCATTTTATACAACTAATTGTTCACATTTTTGTCTCATCTCAAATGTGTTATTCCTTTAAGTTGCCTTTGTTCCAAATCAGCATCAGTGCTAACACTGCAGGAGCTTTATTCAATGTGAACTAAAAATGAGTGTCCTAGAATGAAATCCTTGCTTATTAAGATATGCTAATTTCTAGAGCTGTGCTATCCAATACAGTAGTCACAGACACAGATGGCACTTAAATTTAAATTATCTAAAACAAAATAAAAATTTTAAAAAATGTATGTTCTTAGTCGAGTAGCTATATTTTAAGTGCTCAATAGCCACACGTGGCTAAATGTCACTTTTTCCATAAATTAGCAGCTCCTTTGGGAATCATTTTATACAACTAATTGTTTGCATTTTTGTCTCATCTCAAATGTGTTATTCCTTTAAGTTGCCTTTGTTCCAAATCAGCATCAGTGCTAAAACTGCAGGAGCTTTATTCAATGTGAACTAAAAATGAGTGTCCTAGAATGAAATCCTTGCTTATTAAGATATGCTAATTTCTAGAGCTGTGCTACCCAATACAGTAGTCACAGACACAGATAGCACTTAAATTTAAATTATCTAAAACAAAATAAAAATTTTAAAAAAATGTATGTTCTTAGTCGAGTAGCTATATTTTAAGTGCTCAATAGCCACACGTGGCTAGTGTTTACTGTACATGACAGAAAAGATATGAAACACTGCCATCATTGCAGGAAGTTCTATGGGACAGCTTTTGTGTGGAAAAGTCTTTTGATTCCTCTTTGGGACCTTTGAGAACTGGGTCATCAGAAACCCCAATGTTTGGAGGTACATGAATCTCCTTCTATGGTTCAGCAAATATCTAGCCAAAGTCATCATGGTGTCTTAGGGTGTGTCTACACAATACCCAAAGAGCTAACACATTATTTAAAAATCTTTCAAATTGATTGTGAATAGGGAGCTCCATTTTTTTCTTTTTTTCTTTCTTTCTTTCTTTTTTTTTTTTTTCCCTGAACTGTTTATCTTGGCTCTATATAGACACCAGAACAACAACAAAAAAGCCAATAAAACTTTTCCAAAGAAAGACACAAAATGAATTCCAAATGGAATCATTGTTGTGATTGAAAAAGGTAATATAATATTTGAATTTTTGAGTGGGTAAGATGAGGCCTCTACCTGAGCAGCCTTCTTTGAACAACACAACAAGCAAAGAACAACAACAAAAAAGCCAATAAAACTTTTTCAAAGAAAGACACAAAATGAATTCCAAATGGAATCATTGTTGTGATTGAAAAAGGTAATATAATATTTGAACTTTTGAGTGGGTAAGATGAGGCCTCTACCTGAGCAGCCTTCTTTGAACAACACAACAAGCAATAATACATTTCATACACATTTAACTAAAGAATCTCCCACCAAACATTACTATATTCTTTATATACAAGCTCTAATACCAAATGAGGGAGCCAAAAGAGTAGTTTCTGCATTGGAATTTTCACATGCCACTTATGGTCTAAGAAACAGAAGATCAAAGATGAACAAGCATGAGTTTAGGAGTCAGACCTTGGTTTTAGTCCAACCTCTGATACTAACTAGGTGTCGGACTTTGGTAATGTCACTTAATCTTGCTAAGCCTAAGTTTCTTCAATAAAATGATAACAATAGTATCTGTTCCACAGACTTATTGTGAGAAGTGAGATCTTCCATAAAAAGCATTCTGCATAATGCCTATTTCCAAGGGTACCTAATGCTAGTATTAGTATTAGTGTTAGTGTTAACATTTTAACAATTACTGCTATACCCTAAAAAGCTTCAGTGGGATTGGACCTAAGAGAGCAGCAGTAGGTATGTTGTTAGAAAGTTAATGATTCTTAAGGAACATAGTATTGAATTAATTGTCCAAATTCAAAAGTTCTAATTTGATCTGTTTTCTTTTTCAATACATATAGACTTTCAACTATATTTTCCGCTTATTGATTTTGGGCAGTATCTAGTTAAATTTGTGTGTGTGCGTGTCTGTGTGTGTCTGTGTATATATATAAATAAAAAGCTGTCGTTGGAATATTTGTAGGATATGTTTCATGAAATGCAAATTTGACAAGAGTCCCTAGAATAAAAAGCTGCAGAAGTATAAATATATTGGTATATTTATCAATACAGGTATAAATATAAATAGATACACACATTTGTTCATGAAAATACTTCTTTTTGGAAATCAGTTTCATCTACTTTGTGGTGTTCAGTCTGCCTTTAACTGCACAAGCATATCTACTTAATCGATTATACTGAAAGTTATTTTTAAGCAAAGATTTTTGCTTCTTTTTTGGAATAGAAGGAAATTGACATTTAATTGATACACTATTTGCTCGACACATAATATTTTACAACACACTTACCTTTTGACATAGATAATATTACCTCAATTTTATACATAAAGATGCTTAGTTTTATGAAGCCCAGTGACTCTCAAAGCCACACAGCTGGTAAGTTGAATGGCTTGAATCTGAACCCAGGTCTGTCTCAACACAAAGCCTCTTCCTACATGACATTGAATGACAAAGCAATTCTCCAACCACTTCCCCACCTTGCAACTGACCAGTTGCTCTGGAGACAGCACAGAGCCTATGCATTCATTCTGTTTCTCCCTCTCTCAGTGTGATCCTTTCCCTTCCTTTAGCCTTGTCCCAGAATTTCTTCTATTGAAAAGTCAGAGTGAAGCCCACTATGTTGTTGATTAACCTTGTTACCTTGTGTATATGTTTTCAAAGTGTTTCACAACATTCACTCAACTAACTATTGATCAATGCAGATGGACCAAGATCATGAATCCTTGCAGAGTGCTTGTCAGGACCAAAGCCAGTTGGCCTCTTGGCTTTTAAAGGTGTCTCTCTTATCTGCAGGGTAAAAAGGATTCCCTCAGAGTATTTAAAATAGAAACTTATTTCTGCTGGGGATTAAGCTTTTGGCTACAAGATCAGTTTATAAATGAAAAATAATATTCCTGAAACCACTTCTACTTCTAACAGAAGTATTAATGAACACTTGAATCTGACTCATTCTATATGAACATGGCCCAAATATTCCTGGAAAATAAATTTTAGAAATATATTTTTACTCTGAAATTCACTCCTATAACCATATTATTAGTATAATCAGCAATTGGAAATTCCATGCATTTAATCTGTGAGCTGGTCTTGTGTTATTTACAAAGTGATGTCTGTATGCCCATTTTGTTTGGGGTCATTTGCGGGCATGACTAAGGCTACCAGGGTGTTATAGGCATACCAAATAGCATCTCAAATCTAATATTCCTTCCTTAATCCTATCCCTGAGATTTTGTCTTTCACAGATTGAAACTCTTCTGCAGTGGTGTAATAGATGTTTTTCCCACATAGTGATGCTGTTAGAATAATGATGAGGGCTTGTGTACTTGGATGAAAGTTTGACAACTTTATTCTATATTTTATGTGTTTTTGTTTCTAGAACACTTGCTTAGTAAAGAAGAATAACTTATTCTGCATTCATGTGCCAGTGAAAACAAGCTACACTTTCAAAGTTCTTAAATATTCCAATGGCATTCGTACACTATAGTTCTTTAGGTATGGAAGATTCCCTAACAGGAAGAAGTTATTTCCCTAACAGGAAGGGTAAAGAAGGGTGGTTCACAATGTGACAGGTGTGTTTATATCAATTGGAGGGTTTGGTACCAAAGGACGAGAAGCAAAGGAAGGGGAAGCTTCACATTTCTGAATCAGAGCCTCTGTAAATTCCTTTCCAACAGGGAGCAAAAGGAAAACAGTGGCAGGAGTGAGTCAAACTCAGAAGAGCAGAAGTTAGAATCCACCAAGGCATCCCAGTTCATAAGACAAGAACGGTAACCTTATTTCTCCAAAGAGAGGCAAGGACACACCACATTTTCTAGAGCTTCCTAATGCACGATGGAAACACAAAAGGAAAGAGAGTTACTTACTGTTTGGGTCTACGTTTTCACAGAGTTCTGTCTTTGCCTCACCGTTGGGTCTGTCACTGGATTTGTGTGACAGCCGTGATGACATGGTGGCTGCTGTGACTACCGCCTTGAAGCTTCGCTTTCGTTTCTGGACATTGAGTTCAGGGTGGAAAATGATGATGTATACTTTCGGCATGTATAGCATCCCCAGCGCCACTGACGCACTTAGGTTCATGGAGATTGTAAGCGTGGTAGTTTGTATGTAGAGCTAGGAGACACAACACACAAGGCACTATTACAAATAAAATGACTGCAGAGGGGTTTGAACACTTAAAGCGATGTCAAGAACGACTATGGCTAGGAGAGAAAACATAGCAAACTCCAGGGCCTTCTGATCAAAATGGAAGACAGAATGACTGCACATTTACTGGAGAATTTATGCATATATTAATTGATTGAACACCATTGGGTGAATCCATGTGCATGTTTGCTCTGCAGAACTTTCCTACGTAGATGATCAGGGTAGACCTTTAATCGGATTTGAAATACTCTAAATCAGAATGGCAGCTGAATATAAAGACATCGAGATCATAAAAATTTGTAATCTTGAGTAAGGTGTGGTTATTTTATATCCCACATTCATACAAGAAAGGGTTAACATACATGATTTCTTACTGCACAGAGATTCTGGGATCTTATTTGAAAAATCTATATGCTAATATACATTTCTTTGTATTTTTTTTAAAAGGTGCATTTTCACTATACCTGAAAAGTATGAGTTGAGTTACTTGAAAATTAAGACCTTCTTACTGAATTCTGTTTTACAAAACACAAATGACAAGTGAACAAGATCTAGTGATGTTGACTTGTCCACTCTCTTCACATTTGACGGTATGCTAATAGGATGCAAAATCTCATTCTGACATTGTGTTACTTCTAGTTTGGATGGTGCCCCCGGAGCTGTCCTTGTCTCCTTTTGTTTCCTCAAGAAGTCAATAGATCAACTACTCACTTGCTGTTCAATGTGCTGAATCATTGCCTTGGCTGTAAATTTGAAAAAATGATGGTTGAAGGGTGTGGGGCGCTGTGCAATCATTAAGAGGAAAGCTACAGACAACACTCACTTGCTGTTCAATGTGCTGAATCATTGCCTTGGCTGTAAATTTGAAAAAAATGATGGTTGAAGGGTGTGGGGCGCTGTGCAATCATTAAGAGGAAAGCTACAGACAACTTGCCTTGGTCCAGTTACATTTATGATGTGCCCGATTATGATCCAGGGCCCCCCATGTGTTCAGGTATGTTTGTTTTGCATGACTTCTAAAGGCTAGATTACATTGAAGAGCTGGCTTCCGTCACCTTTATGTCAGTGGAAAGCCTAGTTCTTTGACAATGTATTTGACCATGTTGTTCCACAACTATGCCTTCTCATTGATCTGAGGACAAAATCCTCATTTAAATAGAGTCTACAAGACACTGCATAGTCTGTGCTCTCCTGATTTTTAGACTAATTTTTCACATTTCCCACCTCCCTGACCCCCTTGCCTTCCTAAAGATCCATCCTTATGGACTTTACTTCAGATCTTGAATCTACTGTGCTGATTCAACCACAGGACCTTTACAGCTGCCTTTTTTCTTTATTTGTGTTTCCTCTGTATGGAATTTTCCTCCTTTGCTTCTTAGAACATTCATCCCAGACTGTCCTCACATATAGCCTTAAGTCTAGGTCAGCTTCTTCACTGATACACTCTAAAAATCCTATTTTCTTTAGATAATTCATCTCAGGTTGTAATTATACTCTCATTACCCTGATCATTTGACTGTCTGTATCCCCAACTAGGCCTTAAGTTCCATGAAGGCAGCACCTGTCTCTGTGGGGCATTATTGTGTCTGGATTTTTAGACTAATTTTTCACATTTCCCACCTCCCTGACCCCCTTGCCTTCCTAAAGATCCATCCTTATGGACTGTACTTCAGATCTTGAATCTACTGTGCTGATTCAACCACAGGACCTTTACACCTGCCTTTTTTCTTTATTTGTGTTTCCTCTGTATGGAATTTTCCTCCTTTGCTTCTTAGAANGGATGGTGCCCCCGGAGCTGTCCTTGTCTCCTTTTGTTTCCTCAAGAAGTCAATAGATCAACTACTCACTTGCTGTTCAATGTGCTGAATCATTGCCTTGGCTGTAAATTTGAAAAAATGATGGTTGAAGGGTGTGGGGCGCTGTGCAATCATTAAGAGGAAAGCTACAGACAACTTGCCTTGGTCCAGTTACATTTATGATGTGCCCGATTATGATCCAGGGCCCCCCATGTGTTCAGGTATGTTTGTTTTGCATGACTTCTAAAGGCTAGATTACATTGAAGAGCTGGCTTCCGTCACCTTTATGTCAGTGGAAAGCCTAGTTCTTTGACAATGTATTTGACCATGTTGTTCCACAACTATGCCTTCTCATTGATCTGAGGACAAAATCCTCATTTAAATAGAGTCTACAAGACACTGCATAGTCTGTGCTCTCCTAATTTTTAGACTAATTTTTCACATTTCCCACCTCCCTGACCCCCTTGCCTTCCTAAAGATCCATCCTTATGGACTTTACTTCAGATCTTGAATCTACTGTGCTGATTCAACCACAGGACCTTTACAGCTGCCTTTTTTCTTTATTTGTGTTTCCTCTGTATGGAATTTTCCTCCTTTGCTTCTTAGAACATTCATCCCAGACTGTCCTCACATATAGCCTTAAGTCTAGGTCAGCTTCTTCACTGATACACTCTAAAAATCCTATTTTCTTTAGATAATTGGTCTCAGGTTGTAATTATACTCTCATTACCCTGATCATTTGACTGTCTGTATCCCCAACTAGGCCTTAAGTTCCATGAAGGCAGCACCTGTCTCTGTGGGGCATTATTGTGTCTGCAGTTATAGGCATATGGTGGGCACTTGATAAACGTATGATAGATGGGCTCACCTGTGTGTGTAATGGGTACCTTTCCCCTACCTATGACTCCATGCTCAAATGACCTTTCTCTAAATATACAAGAATTTCCATTAGTCCTATTGGCTGCCTGGACATTTCTGATCTTACTTCTGAAGTCCCAGAGAAATCAAAGAAACTTTCACATCTTGTCTGGAGGGAATACAGTTTTCTAGCAAACATTAATTTGAATTTATATGTCTCTGAATGGTTCAAAGGATCTTCCAGCTATTGACCCTATAATACATAACTAATATAAAATAAAAAGACAAAATAATATTGAATTAATGATCCTTTTTGTTGTGAATTAGGCCATATTTTTAAAGTTCATATTTTTCTACTAGAACACCTTGCGACTTTTAATGTCATTCCACTCTGCTAGCCTACACTATTCCAGAAAGACTTTCCATGGTCACAGGGCTTTATGGACATAGATAATGCTGCTTCCTTCCCTCCTGATCACTGCTAACACCCTACTCATGAGGGCTCTGCAAATCATGGTTCAGCCCACCCAGGAAAGAAAGGGATATAAGCTAATCCATGGGATCTTAGGTTTTGTTTCTGTTTCTCTGCTCATGAGCAAATTTAGCAGTTGAAGAAATCATTCATAGAGTTTGTTTTTATCTTGTTTCTTATTTGTACATCATTTAATATGATAAATAATATTGTCTTTAATTATATTTTTTATCAGTTACCTATTACTATAAATTATATATGTATATGTGCTTAATGTATATTTACATTTGGGTATGTGTGTGTATATATGCATGGTTTTTCTTAACAAAAACTACTTAATAATTGAAGACTCCAAAACTATGGTGTTTACTTTACGGAGTGTTTAATTTCATTATTTTCAAACTAGAGACCATCAAGACTTTAATATTTTGTTTCAAAAGTGTCGCAATCTCTGGTGACACTTCAGAAGTATGTGAAAACCAAGATAAATGTTGCTAACCAAATTCCTCCCCCTTCCTCTCCCTGCAAATCCTCTTTATATAGCGCAGTAATTAAGAATGAGGAATCTAGGGCCTGGCCAGTTAGCTCAATTGCTTAGAGCGTGGTGTTGATAACACCAAGGTCCAGGGTTTGATCCCTGTACTGGCCAGC
>NW_007726932.1:31494-35754 GCF_000696425.1 Galeopterus variegatus
AGAGCGTGGTGTTGATAACACCAAGGTCCAGGGTTTGATCCCTGTACTGGCCAGCTGCCAACAAACAAAAAGGAGTCTAGAGATAGTCTATCTGGATTCAATTCCCATTTACTAGTTTTGCAACCTTGGTCAAATTACTTCTCCGCAGGTTTTGCATCTGTAGAATGGGATAATAGTACCCACTACATAATGTTGTCTTGATGATTAAATAAGTCAATATTTATAAAGTGCTTAGGATAAGACCTAGCATGTAGTAATATTATGTAAGTATTATATTAATGAGTATATAGGTATAAAGGTAAGAATGCTCCTGTGGACCAGAAATCAGACTCCACTAAGTCCTGGAAGGGGAACTAAGTCACTGACTCTCTGGACTTTGGCAGGTGGGCACCTTTAAAACTCTAAGTTTTCATCCCAGCATCTTCTTTAGTCCATTCTTTCAGCAAATTACTCCATTTTTATATTTAGTCTAATGGTTGTTCTTGTTTTACCTGATGCTTGTTGTATAGCACACTACCCTGTTTAATCTTGGGTATTTCCAACCATTTTAATTTCTGTTCCTTATGATTTCTTTAGAAATGTGAAGGGGTTGGTGATCATTATAGGTCCCTTTTGTCAAATTACAGGGGTGCTGGTGTACACAGTTTTACTGAGATCAAGCCTCTTCTGCAGGGCTGACCTTCAACTAAGCCTAATCTCATGTTGACTCTTTGAGGATCATCCCCAAAGGAGAAAACCATTCCCCCCACCTTGGCCAGTCCTCAATGGCTCAGGACTATAGGAAGGACAGAGACTGTTTTAGAATTTTTTATAATTAAGCCTTAATTTTATCATCAACCTAAATTAATATCCAGAATCTGGTTTCTGCTTCTGGGTTGAATGTGGCTTTTCTAACATGCACTGTGTATAATCTAGGTCATATAACTTAAAAGCATTTAGGTAAAGACTTTGGAGTCAAGCCAGCAAAGAGTTGTGCACAATATTCTAGAACAGGTTTTTAAAAGTCTGATGCATGGAATCCTTGGCTATAATAATTCTCTCTCAGTTTCTTCATCTGTAAAATAAAGATAATAGTTGCTACCTCATATGATTGTTGAGAAGATGTAACTAATTAATACATAAAAAGTGCTTAGCAAAGTGCCTGGGAAATAAATATCATGAAATGTTAGCTGCTAATAGTTATACTCTGCCAGGTTAGGTTGTTGCAGTATAGATCTCAGGGTTAAGTCTGCCTCTGTAATCACTTTCATACATTTTACATATGTGCTGATGAATAGCTAGGATATAGTGCCCATAAAATCCAGTCCTATTAATGTCTACTCAGATAGAAATGTACCAGCAAGTACACCTTAGAGTGCACAGCTATATGGTCAATTCAACTACATGCAAAGCTTAGCCATATCTGCTCCCTGCATTTTCCTTCTTGGACTAATAGTTCACTGTGGGATAGGATGTGAATGCACATCATGAGATACCACTGTCACTTTATAAGTTAGTGTACCACTTAGTGTTAGTTGAGTTCTCCTTGTCTAACTCTGACTGCTAAGATGCTATGAAATTTGAGAACTTGTTAGATATTGCTTGTGAGCAACTCTGAAATTTGCCGATTCTTCTGTGTAAGTTTCAGAATCACTTTAATTGAAGACTATTCTGAGAGATCTCAACGCAGGCTTTTAATAATTGCAATAGTGACAGGTTTTAAACATTGAAAATCAGAGTATCCTCAATACTGTTCTATAAAAGAAAAAAAAGAAGTAAAGAAAAAGTCACAGGGCATAGTGATAAATATAAGACTAGAACCATCAGAAAAAAACAAATTTCAGATTTTTTGGGTTCATTATTAATACTGATGTCTTTAATGATCACTATATACTATAAAAATGAACTATCAATATATTTATACTAGTGAATCACCACCTTTATACAAATAAAATCCAATTAATTTAATTAGAAAGGAGTTCTGGGGCAACTTGGTGGTGTCAAACCATTGATATGGAAGATGATTATCTCATGACCACATGCTGTAAATCCATTTGTTGGTTGTATTTTCCAAATAGCCTGTGGGTGAAATCTCTTACTTTTCCACTACTTGTGTGTTCATCCACTTATGGGTTCATCATTTTTACTGAGATACTATCAAGTGCCTGTGCTGGCATAGGGGCCAGGCACACCAGGGTTACCACGCTCCTGTCATCAGGGAGCTAAATCCTAGTGTCAGGAGGAAGAAAATAAAGAGATTTATTGTACAACACGGTGACTGTACTTAATAGAAATGTCTCATATACTTGAAAATTGCTAAGAAAGTAGTTTTTAAGTTTCCTTACCACACACATGCACAAAGATAAATATGCATGAGATAATGGTTTGTTCATTAGCTTGATCTAGCCATTCCACAACATACATGCACATCAAAACATCATGTTGTACACTATAAATATGTACAATGTTTATCAATTGAAAATAAATAGGTAAATAAAAAGAATCAGCTACCACACAATGCACGATGCACTCATTGCTCGCAGTGTATTTTGGCCCCTGCTTCTCCCTCCTCGTGGAATGCCCTTTACTTGCCTGCTCTGCCTCTGATGCCCACTTCTCTTTGATGATCAGCCCATGGGCACCTTCTACATAAAGTATTCTGCACATCCCCAGTGGGGACACTTCCTTTATTTGCCCCTTTCCCAAGCTACATCTCACATAGCACTTACCCTGGGCTGCTTAGGAGAGTGCAGGTAGTCGTGCTGGAACACTTTGAAAATGCACATTCATTCCCACAAAATCGATATAGCAGGGAAAAATCTGCATATAACACAAAGTTTGTGCTTGCAAATGTGTGATTTCTTCTGCAAAAATACACTAGAGGGATGCAGTGAGTGGCACCCAGCTGAACCGAAACATGTGGGAATACACAGAATGCTTACACTCACCCGTGCGTCCAACACCTGCCAGCCACCCTCCCACAGCACACAATAAATCACACATAGCAGCAGCCCTCTGCCATCCACTTCCAGGAACAAACTTGGGGTCACTTTTTATAAGATCAAGTGCCATACTTATTATAGTACTTGTACATTTCTTGGCCATNAAGGGGACAGTGCTTTGAAATGGGGATTCTCTCAGCCTCGTGGAAAGCCAACACAAAGAGGGCTTCTGCTTAGGTGTGAAATAATACATGGTGATACTTCTCTCCCATATATAATGGGGACAAATATTGTTTTTATTGTAGGGAAGGGGAGGAGATTTGTATCTTCCAGAAAAATGATTTTAAGGAAAGAAAATGACCTTTGTTCTTAGAACTGATTTCAAACTTGGCATTGGATTGTGGGTGGGTGACTTTGGGCAAGTTGCTTCACATCTGGCAAGCAAGAGAGTCAAGATTCAAACCCAAGCAGTCCGTTATCAGAGTGTCTGATATAAAATCCTCCCTCTTTCTACCACAACCACTGAGACTTTCACATTCTTTTGAAGATGAAAGGAAATCATGAGCAAAAGGTAGTTGGCACAGTGCCTGACATATGGTGAGTGATCAGGAAATGCAAGTGTTGTTATTACAGTAGGGAGCCTCAGATTTTGCAGATAATTTTTATGCTATTCTATTTTAGATCTCCTATCTTTAAACAGATGATAGACAGATAGATATTGTAGATAGGTAAATGATACAGATAAAGAGAAACATATACACCAAACAGTCTGGGACAGGCATCTGGTCATAGAATTATAAATAATAGAGGCAACTGGATGATTGTTGGACAAAACCTAGTTTTACTGNCAGCCTGTTTTAGGGAAAAAAGAATCTGATAAAATTTGCTTCCATTTTGTTTGAAAGTATACTCAAACACTTATTTTATCTGTCATTGACTATTTTAAGAGAAATAACCAATTTTGTATGTTCCTAGGTGACAGTCGAGAATTGGGACAAAAAGGCTTTAATGGAGTCTTTAGGTGGGATGGGTGAAGCTTTATAATTCTCATGACATCTCCAAGTCTGTGTAACAAACATGAAAAATGTGGCTGATGTCACAGTAAAGAGGAAGGGTGTGTTATTCTCTGAAAGATGTTCAAAACCTTCATATGACTAAATGAAAATGAAAACTCCTGGCAGTTGGGACCAATGTTTTCTATCTTTACGACCTATACCCCTTCCTCCCTTATTAGAGTGACCATATTTTTGAGAAATAAACAATGCCACACGTTTGGGAAAGGGGACAGTGCTTTGAAATGGGGATTCTCTCAGCCTCGTGGAAAGCCAACACAAAGAGG
>NW_007726932.1:37274-41910 GCF_000696425.1 Galeopterus variegatus
GCCCCCCAAATATTGTCTCTGCTTTGCGGTGATTTAACACACAAAGGCAAAGCATTTTGCCGACGGTCAGCCTGGAGAGACACATTTCTGCCAGATTTCACTGGCTCCCTCTGAATCCCCCATCATATTCATTGAGACTGAACCTAACAGCCTTTTTTGTAGGAAGCTATGCCAGATTCTCTCTTATAATGCAGAAATGCTGGCTTGTACCTCATGGAGGAATACTTTGGGTAATATACAATGATGTTCTGTATTACTTTGCAAGTCAACCAGTAGATTTAAAAAAAAATAAAGTTTGAGTTTAAAGTGTTCCATTTCTAAAGACATCATAAAAGATTCTATTTTTTTATAAGTGCAACACTGATCTTGCCAAATTTTAAAGTCATCTTTATAGTTCTGATAAACATAAAAAGAAAATAATCAAATGTAAATATTAATGTAAAGTAAATGGTTAAAAACAAATGCCCTTGGCATTTCTTGGGCATATTTAAAGCGTCTTAAATTGGACTTGTAAAGTGTTCATTGAAACTGTACCCAGAAGTGTCACTGACAAGAAGACAATGTCAGATTCTCACTAAAACAAAGTACGTTCTTATCTCAACTTTCAAAGCCATTGGCAATGGCTGTCTGACGAACTTTGTCAGGTTTTGATCATCAAAATCATCCCAGCTTCCTCTTTCCTCTTAGTTCTGGCTGTTAGTTTTGCTCATTTTTCTCTGTTACTTCTGGACTGTATCTTTTCCATCTTGCTACTGAGCTATGGCAGCTCCCTTCCTGCCTTCAACTTCTTCTGTTCATCCTGCACTAGCTCACTCTTTTCCCTGTATACATCTTTGCTTTTCTGCTTTTCCACTGCCACCAGTTTGGAGACGTGTTTGTGGATGGAGGCAGGCCCCCCATCTCTGTTCTGTGTGGTGCACTGTGGCACCTGCTAGGGTGGTGTCCCTAGCTGATGGGAAAATTATTTCAACAGCTGGAACCCTGGCTGGTGGAATTGCCCATCCATGGTGACAGTGTACTGCCAACCCCTCACAAGGCCCTCAGCTGTGTAATAGTTTAAGCCCCAAAGGAACAATTAAGTAAAATGAGACTGCCCCCAAAACTGCAGACAAATAGTCACTCAGTGTGTTCCCCTGAATGGAAAAATAAGGGCCCTGAGATTGGACATGGAAATGACCCCCAGCCCCACCACAAAGGATACAAAAAGAGGGAGGGAGCCTGGCCGAGAAGTAGGGGCTGAGTGGTTCATGGCTTTGATCTTGCCTTCCCAAGATCCATATCCCTTTCCATCTGTTTCCAAGGTGTTGAACTGGGAAACTAAAAAGCACGATTTCCTATCCACTCACTCTTGAGGGTCTGCAGACTGGCCTCTATTGTCTTCTGCTGAGTCTGCCTCTAAAGCTTCCTAGACAGACCTTCCATGCCAGACCTGAGAGGCAAGTTTTCTCCAGGTCTCATTCTTCTGTAAACTCAGTGCTGAGCACCGAGTAGCATGGGGGTTCCAGCTGTCCTGCTGTGTTAGCTCAACTTGCTGTCACTTTTCAGATGAAGGTGAAAATTCTTCATGTGGCTCAAAGAACTCCATAGGAACCCTCTTTCCCTCACCTTCTGTAGGTCCCTTGAATGAGCCATGCTCTATCCATCCTCAAGACCTTTGCAGGTGATGTTTCTTCTGCTTTAGATGCTGTTCCTCCCCATCTTTACCTGGCTACCTCCTACTTGTCTTTTAGGTCTCTGCCTTCCTTCCTGGGGTGGTCTTCTCTGACATGCAAGTCTAAATTATGCCCATTTGTTTTACTTGTTTATAGAAATGTATTATTTCCCTTTGCTTTATTAATCACAGTTTGTGATCATTCACTGCATATGTTCCATATATATTCATATATATATAGCCAAGAATAGTAAAAAATATGACAGGTGCACTAGAACCAGAGGCAGGAGTGCTAACACTTGCTAACTGTGGCATTTTGAGCATTTCGCATAACACTTTTGAGACCAAGCTTTAACACTTACAAAATGAGGCAAGTAATAGCACACAACAGACACCGAATCAGAATATTTTGTGGGACTCAGAGATGGAGAGAGCATCCAGAAGTGAGCAAATCAGAGGCAGGGGCCATGTTTAATTTCTCTTGCATCCTAGTGTCTGACACAAGGAAAAAGTTCAGTACATGTTTGATGAATGAGATGGTCTTCACTCATTTGATAAATGCATGCCAAATTCAAAGTCACTCATTCATTTCCATCTCCCATGTCCCCCAACTCCCACATTGGCCTTTGTCATATGCCTGAACATGCTGCACTCTCTTCTGCCAAAGGGCCTTTGCTTGGGCTTTCCTGTCTCCCTGGACCTGCCTTGTCATTCTATTCATTCTTCAGATATCCACTTATGCATCACTTCCTCAGCCCAGACTTTTAAAAACAAGATTAGGTAATAAGTTCTAAAAGAAAACACCACCATTCATATCATATTTAAATGTGCGTGTGTGCGTGCATGTGCGTGTGTGTGTGTGCATGCGTGTAGGCTCTGTGAAATACATTTGCTTTATGTATACTCCACACTTCCTTGTGTCCTGTAACTTTGCACCCATTAATCCACCTCTTCCTTTCCTTGTTGTGCTCCCCCTTTCCCCTCCCAACCTCTGGTCACCATTACTTTACTCCAACTTCTATGAGAACACTTTTTTTCCTTTTTGATTCCACATATGAGTGAGGTCATGAGATATTTGTCTTTTTGTGACTGACAAACTTCACTTAATGTGACAGTCTCCAGTTCCATTTGTGCTGCTGCAAATGACAGGGTTTTATTCTTCTTTTATGATTGAAAAGCATTTCAATGTGTATATATACCACATTTTAAAAATCTATTTATCTGATGATGGACATTTAGGTTGATTCCATCTCTTGTCTATTGTGAATAGGGCTTCAATGAACATGGGAGTACAGGTGTCTCTTTGATATATTGTTATCATTTCCTGTGGGTATATACCAAGCAGTGAGATTGCTGGATCCTAAGGTAGTACTACTATTTTTAATTTTTTGAGGAACTTCCACACTGTTTCCCACAATAATATGAGTTTACATTTCCACCAACAATGTATGACAGGTCCCCTCACTCCATCTATTCACCAGCATTTGTCGTTTTCTTTCTTTCTCATTGTGATCTCTCATTGTGATTTTAATCTGCATTTCCCTGATGATTAGTGATGTTGAGCATTTTTTCATATACCTTTTGGACATTTGTATGTCTTCTTTTCAGAAATGTCTATTCAGATCCTTTGCTGAATTTTTAATCACGTTACTTTTTTTTTTTTTTGCTCTTGAGTTAAAGAGTTCCTTATATATTCTGAAATTAGCCCCTTGTCANTCTTCACTCATTTGATAAATGCATGCCAAATTCAAAGTCACTCATTCATTTCCATCTCCCAGCTTATCATGCCCCCCCATGCCCCCCAACTCCCCAAGGCCACATTGGCCTTTGTCATATGCCTGAACATGCTGCACTCTCTTCTGCCAAAGGGCCTTTGCTTGGGCTTTCCTGTCTCCCTGGACCTGCCTTGTCATTCTATTCATTCTTCAGATATCCACTTATGCATCACTTCCTCAGCCCAGACTTTTAAAAACAAGATTAGGTAATAAGTTCTAAAAGAAAACACCACCATTCATATCATATTTAAATGTGCGTGTGTGCGTGCATGTGCGTGTGTGTGTGTGCATGCGTGTGTGTGGGTTTGTGTATGTGATTGGTATCTATCTCCCCCTCAGGAAGCTCTGTTTAGCTCACCATTGTATCTGCAGTGTGTACCACTGTGGGTGGCAAATAGAAAGGATTGAATCGATATTGTTGAGAAAGAAAGTCTTGGGGTCACAAAGAAAGAGATGTCATTTTGAGTCTTTGGCTCTATCCCTGGGGTAATCACAGAGAGTGGAGAGCTAGAAAGGTACTTGATGGAAGTGGGAGGGGGGCACAGGAGGCTCCCAGGGACTTTACATTTCCTGCAAGAAGGATTTCTCAAATTGGCCCATGGGAGAAGGCATGAACTGTGTTGCCCTGGGGGTAGCCACCTACATTTTCTAACTCATCTTTTATATGTTCACTAAACAATAAAGCATAATTATCAATAATAACTCCTACAGAGCCTGCAGCAACAATGAAAATCCAATGACTTGCCCCTTTTGAAAGGATGAGAGCTTTTCTTTCAAAAGCTTGGGCTAACACCCAGGTTAGCACGTAATTGTCTCTTCACAATGGAAAATGAAACGGTTACCATGACAACTCAGTGACGAGTTCAGACATCGAGTTTTTGTGTGGTTTTTTTTTTTTTTTTTGACATAAAGCTGCTGACTTTGGCTTGTTGTTTCTGCAGTTCTGATCCCTATATGCATGTTGTTTCTGCAGTTCTGATCCCTTTTGGAGTTTTGTAGAATTATCCACACATATTTGAAAAACCCACTTTCATTAGGAAGTGGAAAAGATATACATAAAATGGTTAAGCAAAAGGATTGTGTGTAAATTGCTGTCTCTCCACAGCCAAGAAAATACCTAGGCTCATATACAGAATGCTTATGATTTAAAAAAAAATCCTAGACAAAGGTCTATTGTTTCATCTGACTCCTAAAATGAAACCACATCAAA
>NW_007726932.1:42910-61579 GCF_000696425.1 Galeopterus variegatus
TTTTTTTTTTTTTTTTTTTTTTTTTTTTGACATAAAGCTGCTGACTTTGACTTAGCTGAGACCCTATATGCATGTTGTTTCTGCAGTTCTGATCCCTTTTGGAGTTTTGGAGAATTATCCACACATATTGGAAAAACCCACCTTCATTAGGAAGTGGAAAAGATATCCATAAAATGGTTAAGCAAAAGAATTGTGTGTAAATTGCTGTCTCTCCACAGCCCAGAAAATACCTAGGCTCATATACGGAATGCTTATGATTTAAAAAATTCCTAGACAAAGGTCTATTGTTTCATCTGACTCCTAAAATGAAACCACATCAAACTTTGATATAATTCTAAGAAAAATAGATGAAAAAGTCTTAACAAATAATTTTAAAGGTAAATTCTCTATTCAATCTTGGCTTATGAGATCACCGTTATATTTTTTATGGAAAGGAAGAGAAATAAAACACAAAAGATCTCCTCTATGGTGTACTCAGTGATGTCTACAGAGAAGTCAGGAATGCACATCAGAGAACCTGCACAGGAAGGTCCTGGGAAAGTTATTCTCATTTCCACACAACTACACGTTTATCATCTTTAACGCAGGGATCATCATCTTCGCGGTCGTCATAGGGCTACTGAGATGACCGCACAGGCATCTCGAACAATATCGAAAACGGAGTGTTCCCTTTACAACCTGCCTCTCCATGAATTTCCCTTTTCTCGGGAACTGTTACTTCCACCTACCTGGTCGCACAAATTGGAACTTAAGGGTCATTCTTTAAAACTTGCCGATCCTGCACATTTTACACTTTATACCCAGTTACTCAGCTGGCTAATATTACCTATAAAATATTTCTGGAATCTGTTTCCTTCTCTCCCCACCGCAGCCACCCTCATCTTGAACATGTTAACCAGTTAATACCCCTAAAGCACAGAGAGCAGTGGCTACTATCTGCAAGTTCTAAAATTTTAGCTATTATTACTATTATTACCATCACTCTCACATTGTGCCTGGGGTGTCATACTAACATCCCAACAGTTTCACTGCATCTATTCTTGCTTCCCTTCAAACAACTCTGCACAGAGCAACCGGAGTGATCTTTGTGAAAATTGCACATCAGATCACGTGGCCCCCTGTGAACCATCTTTCAAAGACTTCCTTCCCATTGTACCCAGCCTGGCTACATTTCCTATTTCCTAGCTAGTCTCTCTTGAAGATGATTTATCTACGATGACATTCTTGGGTGCTCCAAGCTCATTTCCAGCACACCCCATTTTCTCTGCCCAGAATGCTTCTCTTTTTCTTTTTTTTTTTTTCTTGAATTCTTCACCCAGATAACTCCTAAATTTTCTTTCAGGCTCAACTTCCACGCATTTTTCTCTGACAGACCTTACATGACCTCACACCGTTTCACCAATTTGTGCTCTCTCACTTCTTTTTATTCACAGTACATATTATAGTTGGTTATTGTCTTTGTCATGATGGATTCACTTATCTCAATTTCTACTTTCTAGAATTTAAGCTTCATGATGGCAGGGGTACACCTATCAGAAAGGAGGACTTCAAAAATATTTTGGAAAAATAAGGAACTCTAAAGTAAGATACACATATAAACGTCCTAATGAGTAAAAGTGACTCTCTTTTTGAGATGTAAATATGCTTTGCATAGATTTAGGTTTTTAAAGTAAATACACATAGAGAATAGTAATTCAAAATCCTGACTTTCCAAAGAAGCTGTGTGACTTGCACAGGGGCCTAGCACTCAGGGACAAAGCTAAGATGAAAGCTGAGGTCTTTTGACTCTAAAGCTCATTCTGCTACACTGATACTTTTGACTAAAAAGCCTATTTAATAAAAGAGTAGATTAGAGAACTGTTTAATTTTTCATTCTCTAAGGCTTTAATTGCTCGGTGCTTAGAAAAACAAACAGCTCTAAGTATCTCTAAAAGGAACTGACATAAAATTCAAAAATTCTGATTCTTTACCACAGGTTTCACATTTGTGTGTGTTTTATATTTAAGTCAATATTCCCTACTAAGAATAATGAGCAAACCTCCTCCACACACACAGTGGAAACTGCATCCAATTTCCTTGCTAAATCCAACTTCTCGTCAGGAGAAAGCAGTGTTGCTATCTTTTCCTTTAACTCTGTACACGCTTACACACAGGCACTTGCGCCAGATGATAAAAGGCATGCTTGAGCAGGCAGACCAAAAAAGATAAAAAATAAATAATATGCAAATAGCATGTAAACATTGTCTGAAGTGTAAACAGATTTCAATATCCAATGGGTCTACTGACATGTGGTTATGATACAGAACTGACTAATTTGAGAAAGTCCAGAGTAGAACAAAGAAACAAGGCATAGAGGAGGACAGAGGAATTTAAGCCACATCAGGAAGATAAGGTGGAATCCTCTGAGTTTCGGGTGAGTGACCTGGTATCTGTTATTCTCTTTATGGGGGGACATGACTTCTTCCGTCTCAGTCCACTTTCTAGCTAGTTAGCTTATATGTAAGATGGAATAAAAAGAGAGAACATTTGGCAATTCCAAAAAAGCAGAGATTCTTGGCCCAAAATAATGCATAAAGAGATATGCTGAAAGGAGCCCTGCAGTGGGAAATGTCTGGCCCCTTTACAGACACATGGAATGGATCTGAAACATGAAATACCTGTACCGGAAGGATGGGGACAAGGGGCTGACACCCTGGGGAGGTGAGCCAAGGATTTACTCCACAATGACAAGAAGACAGGCAGTCTTAGAGGTGGCCTCAAATGGAAAGACCATGCCTGTCAAGGATTTGAGGGGATGAGTTGACCAGGATAGAGGACAGCAAACTTCCTGGGAAATAACAGACTCAGAAATGTGGCTGTCACCTTAAAGAACCGACCATTTTATTCCTCTTTCTGGGTCCTGGAAAGTTTGACTGGCTAGTTACAGGGTGTTTAATAATGAACTATCCTTCCACTGTGACGCTGTAGCACAGGCCTTGCATCCTGGATACAGGACCAGCCTCCCTTGCCCTGGTGGTCAGAAAGGATGCCAAATTTGCATTAAGACTTAGAACTAACAGGTAGATTCATGGTGTAGGGATGAAACCATTGCACTCAGGCATCTAAAAACCTAAATTCTAGTTTCCTCTCTGTCACTTAATATTTGTGAGAATTTGGACAAGGCCATTCTTAAACCTTTTTGTGCCAATGTATTATCTTCAGATCGCCTTTGAGCCTCAGAAACATATGTCTCCTTTCTCAAGGTAATGACATTTTTTTCTTTTTGATAAAATTCATGGTCTCCATATCATGCCATTAACCGAGGAAAGTTAAGCCATGTTTTGGAGAACACTGGAATTTTGAAATAATTAATATATGTACTAACAATGCATAAAAGTTATAAATGATTATATGCTGATTATTTTGTGAGCATTATGTGCCATAATTTATTCACACCTTGTATAAAAAGTACTAATAAAATATAAAACCTCAGAAGCAGTGTGTTATGAATGTTGTGCTGCACCGTGCAGAGGGATTCTGCCCTCAGGACTGGGGGATTTATTCCCGCAGCTGCCAGGAAGGTCATCAGCTAACAGCTCTCAGCTGATAAAACCCTGGGAATTGCTGTGGCTGCAGAGACTCATCTTACCTAAGGTTATGTCCCCTTTCCCAGGGCAGCCTGCAGGCAATCAATGGAAGATGCTGGGGTGTAAAGGCCCCGTCTCTTGCCTCAAGTGGGGACAGCTCTGTAGGGCAGCTTCAGAGCTCCTTGAGGGGTGCCAGCTGAGCCCTGATGAATTGGCCTCACAGCCCAACTTCTCCCTCTACCCAATCCTGTTTCTTAACCTCTGCCCACAAGTGCTGATACCAAAGGCATTCCTGAATAAACCTCCTGCACTGTGCGCCCCAGGAGTCCAACCTGACCTGGAGTATCAGTTAGAACCCTCATCGGCATTCAAGTTCTAATCAAAATTAAGAATTTTAAAAATATGATTTATTCTATAGCTCCCTTTCTAGCTCTTACCTCAAAGATGAACTGAGCACCCTACATTTACAGCAGCTGTGGAGCAAAGTCAGCAGACTTCGGACATGACGCACCCTCTCCCCAGAGCTTGCTGCTTCTCCACTCCCGTGACCGTCTATGAACTGCAACTCCCCCCTTTCACTCTTCATAACCAGGTATATGTAAGTATGCATGGTACATATGTTTTCCCCAAATTTTTATTTTGAAAACTTACAAATTTTCTGTAACTTTAACATAGAATAGAGAACGTCTGTGTGTCCTTCACCCAGATTCACCATGTGTTCTCATCCTGCCATAAACATTTTCTCTTTTCACTCTCTCCTTTTGCTAAACTATTTACAAGTCACCCACATCCCGATACTTCACAGTCTTTTACTTCTGTGTGTGACAACTAGGGAAATGGACATTTTCCTACATAACCATGACAACATTATGATATCTAAGAAATTTAACAATAATTTCATAACGTTATCTAATGATACAAAGCTAAGTTCCTCCATTTTTCCAAAAAGTATCTCATAGTATTTTTCCCCATCTGAAGTCCATTGCATTTGGTTCTGTCTTTTTAAACTTATAGTATAGAACAATTTTCCTGCCTTGGTTTTTTAAAGAGTTTTATTGTGGTATATTCAATCAGCAATAAGCTGAACAGATTTAAGGAGTAAAATTTGATATTTTTTCACATGTATACACCAGTGAAATCATCACTATCAGCAACATAGTTACCATGTGCATCTCCTCCAAAAGTTTACTTGTGCCCTTTTTAAATTCTTCCCCCTCACTCCATTCCACATCCCCCCAGCCCCAGGCAATCACTGATCTGCTTTGTATTACTGTAAATTGGTTTGCATTTTCTAGAGTTTTATATAAATAAAATCCTATAATATCTACTCTTTTTCTGTCTGGCTTCTTTCATTCAGCACAATTATTTTGAGATTCAACCACATAGTTGCATGTATGCATAGTTCATTCATATTTACTGCTGAGTAGTATTCCATTGTATGACATACTGTTATGGAAAGAACTCCGTGGGGAAATAACTCTAGTCACTCAGAGAGATGGAGAGTCAGGAAGTTTATTACACTAGTGGGACAGGAACACTAGTGGGACCCAGGTGGACTCATCAACACTAGCGGGACCCAGGTGGACTCATGTCCTGAGATCCTGGGACCCTGGGTGCAGGGAGAGCTGTGGTTATATATGTTTCTTGAGCAGGCATACAAGCCTTTCTTGGCCTTGTTTGTATCCAGGCAGAGTTACCCATGCTGGGGAGCTTCATAAAACAGGTGAGGGGCTGCAGAGCAGAGTTACAGAGACAGGAAATGTGGTTAGGAGCTTTCTGCAAACCAAGCTGACAGCTTCTCACACACACAGGCAAAACTGACAGTCTCTAACCGCAGAGTTACAGAGGCCAGAGAAACAATTAACTGTTAACCCTTAACACACTCTTAGGTGTCCCTTACAAGCAAGCACATTTTAGCTGTAAAGTTAATCAAAAAGGAGGGGGATAAAACATTTACATTTTGGGGTCCACTTCAATACCACAGTTTGTTTATCCATTCACCTTCCAGAAGACACTTGGTTTCCAGTTTTGGAAATTACTGTTGTGAACATTCACGTACAAGACTTTAGACACGTTTTTCAATTCTAAAGGGTAACTTCCTAGGAGAGAAATGGCTAACTCATAGGGTATATATGTCCTTAGCTCGTTAAGAAACTGCCAAATTATTTCCCAAAATGGTGGTACCATTTTGTATTCTTATCAGCAGTGTATGGGAGTTCTAGCTTTTTTTAAAAAAATGTTTTTAATTATTTAATATTTAGGTAGAAAATTATTTTCTCAACATAAAAATGAAGGAAAAAACCACAAATTGAATTTAAAGTCGGTCAATAAGGATCAAATTAAATATGCAAAGATTAACATCCTTAATGCATAAAGAACTCTTAAAAGTGAATTAGAAAAATCTTAACAGAAATTTGGTGATGGACATGAGCAGACAAGTCACACACCCAAAAGAAACACAAGTGGCTAATGAATGCATTCTAACATGTTGACAGAAATGAAAATTAAAACAGAAAAATGATATTTTTCATTTCTCAAACTGAGTAAATATGATACTGTCTAATATTGGTGCTATGAGAGAAACAACATAAAAATCTTCTATTCTTCTGTTCTTGGAAAAACTTTTTCGAAGAACAAATTGGATTCATAAATAGAAGTCTTTAAAATGTTTATACACTTTCAACCAGTTATCCTACTTCTTGAAATCATAAGCAAATAATTAAAATATATATATTTTTTAATGTGGAAGGCAGTTACCTAAAGGTAAAAAATTCCTCTCCAACACTTGGTTTGGTCAGTCTTTGTAACTTTAGCCATTCTAATAGTCTATAGTAAAATTTTATTGTGGTTTAAATTTTCATTTTCCCAGTAACTAGTGATATTGAACAAATTTCATATGGTTATTTGCCATTTGAGTATCTTCTTTGGTAACATGTCTGTCCAAATCTTTTGCCCAATTGTTTTTTGTCAGGATGTTTTGATGAAGCCCAATTTATCAATACTTTTTTTATATATTATGCTTCTGGTGCAATATCTTAGAGATCTTTGCCTAACCCGGTCACAGATATTTTCTCTCATTGATTCTACAAGTTTTATAGTTTTAGGTTTTATGATTAGATCTATAATCCATTTTATGTTAATTTTCATATATGGTACTAGGTATGAATCTAAGTTTACTTATTTGTTTTTTTGGATATGGATATCATTCTAGCACCATTTGTTAAAAAGTCTATCCTTTCTCCACTGAACTGCCTTTGCACCTTTGTCAAAAACAATTGTCCATTTATGTGTTTATTTCTGGACTCTCGATTCAGTTCCAGTGATCTATTTGTCTTTCTTTATACAAAACCCTGCTGTTTTGATTCCTACAGCTTTTTAATAACACTTGAAATCAGATAGCATTAGCCCTCTATAGTAGACTGAATAATGTCCCCCCCAAACTCATTGAAGCTTGAATTGTGTCCCCCAAGTTTTATGTATTAGAAACTTAGCCCCCACTGTGACTGTTAAGAGAGTGGGAAATCCTATTATGGTAACTGAAAGGTCGAGCCTCAAAGAGGTGATTGGATTGTAGGACTGTGCAATAGTGAATGGATTAAAGATGGTGGCCAGGGGTGTGGTTCTGAGGGCTTTAAAAGAAGAGGAGAGTCTGTCTTGCTCTCTCTCTTGCTGCTCTCTCTGCTTCTATCATCTGTAATGTTAGAATCCTGGGTCACTGTTGCCACCACCAGATGGACTTTGGACTTCCCAGCCTCAGAAACTATAAGCAATAATTTTGTTTTCTTTATAAATCACCCAGTCTCAAGTATTTCTGTTATAGCAATACAAAACAGACTAATACACCCTCCAACTTTGTTCTTTTTTTCAGAGTTGTTTTAGCTATGTTCTCTGCATTTTCATATGAATTTCATAATCGGCTTGTCAATTTATACAAGAAGTCTGTTAGGGTTTTGATTGCTATTGGATTGAATTTATAAAATAATTGGGGAGAATTAACATCTTAACAATACGGTCTTTCAACCCATCAGCAAGGCATCCCTCTACTTATTTGGGTTTACTTTAATTTCTCTTGACAATATTTTATAGTTTTTCATATAAGGTCTATCATATTTTGTTGTTTTTCAAGACATTTGATTTTTTGTAAGATCCCAGGCCCATGCCAATGTCTTATAAATATAAGACATTCTGTATTTGTTTGTTTTCTATTAGTTAAATTCAGGTCAAATGTATTTGTCAGGAATATTTCATGGGTGGTACTGTAGGCAACTAACTGCATCCTTTCAGGAGAATCACAGTGTCAGGCTGTCCTGCTACTGGTGATACTAAGTTTGATTACTGGGTTAGGGTGGTAGCTGCCAGATGTAACCATTATAAAATTATAGTTTGTCTTTGTAATCATAAAACAATCTATGGTTGATACATTGAGACAATATATACCTTGAAAAGTAAAACCATAATTTTTTATCTAATACTTCTTTTTTACGTATTCCTTATTTTATCTATATATTTTGTGTTTATATTCTATATTTCCATCTATATATTTTATTATATATTTTGTTTCTGTCTATACGCTGTCATAGTAAGCAGAACTCCAATTTTCTCTGTAGATTACAAAGCAGATGCTACTATTCCCCTTGCCCTTTTTCCTGAAACAACATGCCACTAGGAAATGCTTGCCTAGCTCAGTACCACACACCCTGTGACTGTGATATTAGTGGTCGGGGTTAGTCTGGAGAAAACTTAGGGTGTACTCCCAAAAGATTAGGATAAGGAAAACAAAACCTCACCCTTTTCAAAACACCTCTCACAGTGCTGTCAATACACATTTCATTCATATCTCAGTGAGATCTTGTAACTAGGGAGCCAGACAGGCTTTGATCAATGTTATAGGTTTATAAGCTATGAACCAATCTGTTCTATAGGACCTTAGTCAACGTTAAAAAAAAATAGGTGTCTCACTTGCATATTGGTGTGTACTAGTGGTGAACACATGGGGCTTCCAATAGGTGATTCCTTTATTTTTAGACAGGATGTATTTTATACCCTGCTAGAAGAATTCATATCTACTGAGATTCAGGCTTGGTGCTATTGGATTTTATATATGTGATTGCTTTAAAATAGTCTGGCCATTATTGGAGTCACAAAAGAGGCCTTGAAATATACATTGGGCCCCCTGCTTTAATCCAATGGACACCCCTTCCTCTCTCTTAGTACCCAATCTCTCATAGCTGTAAAGCACATTTCTTTAAAATGATATGTCCTCCAGCTTGCAAGCTACACAGTGTAAGCCACTGTTTCCTTGTTCTTTGCTTCCACAGAAACCTGAATAAACAGGTATATTTCAAATTGTAGGGAAGCAGCAATATTCATTTTTGCTCATAGGGAAAATTTCCAAGATTCAGTAAGTTACAGCTCACGTTCACCTCATTTGACTTAAATCAGAGCAGATCTTGAAGGGAGACAGCAAGACAGAAATATTGGCAATTCAGACAAAGGAGTATTCAGTTACTGAGTTGAGGAATAGGAATTTCTTTCATTATTTTAAAAAGTTTGTTTTGCAGAAATCTTAAAATCTTTGCTAATAATGCAAAGAAATCTTTCATATCAAATATGATTAACATATTTATGTAAAATGTTAGCATTAACCTTTCAAAAACTTTCATGCCTTATTATGTTTTCATACATTGAAATTAGCAAAAGTAAAAAGTTGAAATGCATGTAAACAAAAAAGTGGATGGGAAATTGCTGGAAGAGTTCAAAGACTCAAACTGAATATAAATTACATATTTTATAGCAACAATTTAGTGATTTTATCTTAATTGTCATTTGCTGTTCTGTGGAATATGCTATAAACTACAATATGGATTTTCCTAAGGTATGTTATTACTATTTACAGAATCCTTTTTCCCCCAAAACTACTCCCCTTAAACTGTCTATGCAGCATTTTTTACAGAGGGCATCGTTAACTTGCTCTATTACAGCTATCGCTCTAAAAATTGACTGTGGGTCAATTTTACTGGATTTCATACATCCCTGCTGCTGGGAACTCTTGCTACAGCTACCTTTCATTGAATGTCACAGATCGAATGAGTTGGCAAGATAAGATGAAGCAAGACAGAATTATTGCCAACTTCTATCTAGGCAAAAGGCTACCAAATGATGACAATGGAACCAATCTTCCTTTTCCCCAAAATAAATGGTTCGAGTTTCACACAATCTAGTAGTTTCCCTCCCTGACTTTTTAAAACATTCTCTACTCAAAAGATACATAGTGAACATTTATTGGGGGTCTTAATACTGTGTCCTCAAAATTTGTCAGAACTATGTTGAACTTGGTTTATAAAATTCACTGAGATTCAGCAAAGCTTGGTGCTTCAAAGATTCGTTTTAGGTCTTAGACTGTGTTTATATGGATGTACACACACGTACCCATTTTTCCTTCATGGAGCCATAAGGAATGTCTTTTCATGGACATGAACTTGGGAATTATAGAGAAACATCACAAACAGTGTTCATCCTTAACAGCTCCGGCTCAGTGATTATTCTATGGTTTAAGTCCATAGTGATCCAGCAGTAGACGAGACACACACCCAGGAGCAGAATGGTTTCTCCAAGCATCAGTTAGCTGCTTAGTTGGAGAAAGCTCTGGAGAAGTGAGTGTTTTCCTATAGCTTCTATCCTAGTTCATATATTGAGACCAGTGCCCCTACTCTCATTGATCAGGAGTGTCCCACAAGGACCAGCTAAATGTCAAGTTTTCCTGACGTTCCAGGCAGACTACAGTTTTCCCTTTACTATCATTACTGTAATTAATAGTATATGTATCTGTCTCCTCTCCCTGCCAGCCACCTCTATACTGGACTGTGAGGCTCTCCAAGGCATATGTTATTCATTCTGAAAATCCAACCCCATACATTAATGACTAGCAAAGTGATGGACACTCACTCAATATTAATTTGAAAAACAAAATTGGAATGAATTCTTACTGAAAAAAAATTGAGGGAATTCTTATCTTTTTCTCTTTGTCTTGGTAAGTCACAATTCTGTTCTTCCTCAGTGGTAAATGATATAAAATGATACCCTTTCTCCTCTTCCAAAAACCTGTTCTGGCTGCTTGAATTCCTTTATTTTTCTGAGGACCAGACTGGGTAAAGAGCAACATATGCACATCACACATGAACCCTGCCTGGATGTTTATATTCAGCAATTTTATTTCCCTTGGTTTCTACCCAAGGTGCTCTGACACCACAGAAGCATGACCCAAGTATCACTATTTCTTGCATACTTTCTTATTTTTTCCCCAATTCTGACTGTTTCCTATTTTCTTAACATTTTAATCCTCATTTGGGGAACTACAATGACTTCAGAAAGGGAGAACTCCAGAGTAACACTATCTATACAACAAGGGAATTTCGGACTCTGCAACACTCTGATCATCATTTCTGTTGAGGATGGGGGAAGCATGGAAAATAAGCTCTATTTTCCAAGCACAAACTTGCTGTTCCTTTGGCATTCATTACCTGGTTAGCCACATTAGTTTGTATAAAAACACTGCAGATTTTCCTCTGTTGATTTAAAAATATCTTTGTACTTCACCCAAAATAAATACTTATGTTTTCAGTAGCATAAGTATTCAAGTGGCCACAGTCAATGTGAATTGACGTGCCAGCTCAATTGCTAGAGATTTATGCCCATTTTAGGTGTCCTAATACTTCAGTTGATAGGCATATTCTGATATTTTTAAGGCACAATCTGAAAGCCCCCATTATTTCATTTGTTTTTCTAGGACCTCTCTTGACCACTTTTTAAAAATGCTTCACTTTTTGAATGACATTCCTGAGGTAGGTGGTAATTTACACTTTTAAGTGGAGGCATCAAGTTGCTTGACTCAGATATAAATGAATACTGATGTTCAGAGAGATGGAGTTCAACCTCCCTGCTACGGGGTGCATAAAACACAACCTGCTTTCTCTCTGTCTGCCACTGCACTCTTTGTACAAGTCATTTTGTATGTTCCAGGGAATGCACATTTAATCACATATACAAGCACACACACAGCACACACACACACACACACACACACACACACACACACACAGTTTTACTTATGGATAAAAACAACATCCAAAGTAAAGACATGTACCATGCACTGGAGAACCACCATATGATATCTCTTCAATGAGTTAATATGCAAGTGTTGTGCTACGTGTGCTTACATTTATCACTTTTAATCATCTGAAATTATGTTATCATTCTCATATTATAGGTTGGTAAGCTGAAGTTCTTTATATAACATGGATATAGTCACATAGCGTGAAAGTGGTGGAACCCAGATCTGTCCTACCCATGGTTTCTTTATAAAGAAACCATGAAAATGGATACATTTATTTTTGGACTTTTCCACACATCCAAAATTTCTGAAGCGGGCATGGATAAACAGATTTCTATTCAGGATGAGAAATTGTTTCTTCAGTTAGAAGCCAAATGGTACTTTGGGAAAGCAGAAGTTCATTTGTGGTCTCTTTTCAGTTATGAAATCCTCAGTGTCTAACGGCTGTAACAACTGGCAAACCTACACCTAGGTGATAATAAAGAAGTCCCATCCCCAGATCCCACCCAGTGGGAACTTCTCTTTTGCTGTGATGCCCCCAAGGCATAAAAGTGCATTTTCAAACCAATAAATCATTTGGAGATTGGCTTGTATAGTAGATTAAATTTTGTACTCCAATATACATGTATGGCTCTATCTACATCCTGAATCTTTGAAATTGACCTTATTGGAAAAAGAGTCTTTGCATGTGTAATTAAGCTTTGTGGTTTTAACTTGCATTTCTGGGACTAATTTCATACGTCTAAACCTGCAGATTTCACCTCCAGCCATCCCAAAGAACAGAGCCACATGCTTCATCTCATCCTTGGGTTAACAGTTGATAATTCTGAACTTTGAGATAGATGTGGCTATCTTAATGGCCAATACAGCGTATAAACATGGATGTACCAACTTAGTATTGTACATAATGTCAATGTGCCTGTTATTAGCATCTGCCCACACAATCATCCCAAGAACAATGCAATCATATTTGTTCAATTTAACCTTAAAGAGAGCTTTTGATTCTCATGGATAGGGGATGATGGGTGACATGTCTTTTCCTTTCTTGACCTCAGTTCTGTAATATAAAAGGGTTGTATCTGTAACAAAGGGTTGGTCCACAATGGTGGTTTTTAAATCTACCATGCACAGAAGTTACTCAGGAATTAAAATAAAAATGAAAATTCATTTATAGCCCCTTCATTAGTTGAGTGGGTCTAAACTGAGACTGGAATTTTGCATTTTTAATGATCCCCATAATTTCTTGACTGGTGGTCCTTGAATCATATTTTGAAGGAAGCTGGCCTAGATGCCCTAAGGTTTCTTCTAAATTTGATATTCTGTGAAAAAGTTGGATAATATTGATGTTGCTCAGGTCTTTACGCAATTCTATAAATAGTGGGTGCTTAATAAACCATTGATGGTCACTTTCCTTTGTTTGGGACAGTCATCTTCTATCTATCTTGAACTACCCTTAAAGGGTCCAGAAAAGAGAGGCAGCCATTGATTGATTGATTGATTGATTGATTGGTCAGTTTCCTGATTTCCATTAAGTGTGACCTGATGTATTTTACTATGCTCTCTTCCTCTGTTGCTGATTTAATTTCACTTTCTGAGCCTAAGTGTCCTTGGTGTATAATAATTGTGAAATAATTGCACTAATCAAAATAATGCAGATGAAAGGTTGAATACAGCACTTGGTATTTAGAAAATGGTCAATACATAGTAACTCTCATTTCTCTTATTCTTATTTAGAAAAGAATGACAGTCTCTCTCTCCCCTTAGCTGTTACAGCTTGCTTTCAATCTTCTGCTCATGCCCCTCTGAAGGATTACAAACAGAGAAGAGGTGAACCAATTTAGTCTGCAG
The DNA here is from genome assembly GCF_000696425.1 of Galeopterus variegatus. Classification (NCBI taxonomy): domain Eukaryota; kingdom Metazoa; phylum Chordata; class Mammalia; order Dermoptera; family Cynocephalidae; genus Galeopterus; species Galeopterus variegatus. The sequence continues at coordinate 56,435 of NW_007726932.1, forward strand.
AGGGCTAAGGCTCTGCATGTTCCAAGGGGAGGAGACTGACATGGCCAGGGCTTACCTGACATTGCTGCAGACCTGGGCCCATGAGATTTACTCTTTGGGGCTTTGGAAAGAACCTTTCATTAAATACAGTGGTGATTTATTAAAGCATCTAAAGGAATAGGCATGGTCTTCCCAGTTTTGGGGGTTCTGCAAAAAAAAAAAAAAAAAACTTGCTCTTCTGCCTCAAATTTGACTATAGATCTTCTTTAGGTTTTTGCCAAAAAGCAAAACAAATTTCTTTGTTTGATGAATTTTAGCATCAATTTTTACCTATTTCTCTACTTTTATTGAAATACTTGCCTTTGATGTCCCTGTAGCTGGAAAGTCACAACCAGGCATAAGCTGGGCTTGTCTTTAGCCAACCTCTTTTGTGCAAATGGGTAGGTTTACAGAACTAGCATTAGTTACAACTGAGGTCATTGTGAAGGGGTCCTCATAGAAGGACCCCTTCATTGACTTCCCACTTCATTGTCAGAGGAAAGGGGAAGAGAGAAAGGTAGCAAAAAGAGGTAAATTTCCAGTCTTCTTAAGTAGTAGAGCTGACCACAAGTACAACGTAAACGTGGGTAACTGAGATTATTTTCTGATACAGAATTGGGAGTAACGTTCAGCACGGTATTTCACAGGAGCAGTAACAATGCATGCTGCTGTGTTTAAGCACTTCCTGTGAGCCAGGCACTGTGCTCTGTGCAACATGCTTTATTCATCAGCTTGTTTCAGTGCCACCATACCAGTCTCAGGAGATTCCCATTTCCTCAGGCAAGATGCATAGATGCAGAAGATAGAACCAAGTTCACATAGTAAAGGAGCTGAGATCCAGACCCAGGCCTTTTCAGTTCCAAAGCTCATGTCTCAACCTCTTCACTGGACTAGAAACAAACCAAAACGATGAAATAGACATATTCTTTACAAAACAGTGCAGCACTAGTCATTAATCCAGGAAAGACAGCTTCTGTTTCCCTCCATTAGATACCTTATTAATTTAAGGGAAAAAAAAGTTTCTGGAGCCATTCATTCATGCACAAAAGACAAAGTAAGGGAGAAATAGTGATTGGGGTTGGTGACGATTTAATTATGGAGCTAGCACAGGGGTTCAAGACATCACCCAACAGATGTGGGAGTGACAGATGAGGCTAATCTGTGCTTTGTCACCATTATGTAGAGTAGGCAAGTTTGTTAACAGGGCAAACTCAAGTCCAGGTTCTTCGGCATCCTCTCAGTTGTCAGTTACCTTGCAACTCATTTATGTGTCATCTCTACTTGCACGAAGGTCTCTTTCAGTGATTTCTTAAGGAGCTTACCATAAAACTATATGAGCTCTGAGAAGGAGATCAGGGAACAGCAACATAAAAGAAGTGGGGGGACGGTGTGAACAGGAAGCTAAGATGGAGCGGCCATGCACTATGAGCGAGAGGGCAGGGTTCTGAGATTCCTGACAGGGAAAGAGAGAAGACAGAGGAGGTATCATATCGAGATGATTTAAGGAAGGGGAGCAGGTGGGGTCCTGCAGGATCTGGAAGCAGCACTGGTCTTAGAATCCTGGCCCCATCTTTTAGGTGGGTCTTTCATCTTGTTTCTTTCTGTATTTGTAAAATGGATATAAGTGTACCTACCCTGCCTACTCCACAGAATCAAGGTGACACTCAGAGGAGTTGATGTTCATGAAAGTCCTGCTCTCAGGAATGTGACCTGGCCAATGCATCCTTTGAACTTGAATGTAAATACCTTTCTTTGGAATACGCACTATCCACTTAACATTCAGCACTCATCCTGTTTTACATCCTGCTGCTCTGGGATTTAGCTTGAGCACTCCAAACTCATGCTTGGTGAAACTAGCCATGAGACTAGCCTTGGCCATGGAGACTTGATGGGAGGGGTCGGGGTAGAACTGGTTCTGGGGACAGGACTTTGAGGCATCCTAAAGCCCTGCTGCATCAGAGTAGATGTGACCCTCAGAAATAGACCTCCATCAAAAGAATCCAGTCTGTCCTCAGCTCTGGTACTTTGTGGTATTTCAGAAGGATCTGACCCTGGACCATATTTTGAACACAACCTTTCTACCTGGATCTGTAAATCAGAATTACATCTTTTCTGATGACCAGCCTTTTTTAAAACAATAATTTTCATAATAAAAATAATGGTACCATTCGTTGAGTGTCTTTCCCAGAAGCTTTTACAATTAGGTTGGTAAAGTAGGGGAGACAGACATAAAGCAAAATAATAATAATAAATAAGTATATGTTTACAATGGTAAGTGCTATGGAAAATAAGAAAAAGAAAAGCAGGATAAGGAGACTCGAGTACAAAGTTGTAGTTTGCAGTGCTTAGTGAAGGAAGGGGCTCATTGATAAGGGGGAATTTGAGCAATAGTATGGAGCTGAGACTGTCAGCCTAGTGGGAAACTGGAGGTGGTGCATTCTAGACAAAGCCTGTAGCTCCAACAAAGCTCTAAATCAGGAAAATGCCCGATGTGTGTGAGGAACCCCTTTGTCCTGCTCTGAGGATGAAATGGGACCATAAAAGCTACGTACTTAGCCTTGGTCCTTGCCTAATGGAAAGGGCTTAATAAGAATTAGATGACACAATGTATACAGCTGGTCTCAAGGAATACTCTAATTTTTAACAATTTGTCTCTTTTTTGTCATCTTATAATTTCTAAAACATTGGAATGTGTTTGGCTGTTTTTACTAATATGACCTACAACGACTGGTGGATTCAGTCAAGTTCACTCCATGTGAAAATGTATCCCTGCAAAAGAGCCATAGGAGAAAAACTGCAGGCCAGGTGGTGTACCATTTAGGGTCTGCACTGAATGTTTCTGAAGGCAAACAACAGCCTTGTCAGGGGTGTGATGTTTGTTCTCCTCACTTGAAAAATGAGGAAAGTGAGGGCAAGAGAGGTTAAGGGATTGACCACAGACTTGCTGCACTAAAAAGAGGCAGGGCTGAGTGAAAACGCACATCTACCCAGAGCCCTTTCACAAGTCACCAACCATTTGGGAACAAACGCTGTCCTCCAGGGGCTGCTCTAAACCGGCTTTCTCAGCACCTGCGAGCTCCTATCCCTCCTCCATTGCCCAATCCTTGGCCTGAGCAGTTGGATTCATGGGACGTAATAGGATGGCCACATATGTGCCCATTTTTGCCAGGGACAGTCCTGTTTACAATAATTAAGACAGTCGTGACTTAATTATTACTGGTTTCCCCTTTCACTCTGAAACGTATGCCAGCTTGGAGGACTAGCTCCATGGTCGTCTTAGATAAAATGTTCCCATGATATTCAGAACAAAGCCAGCTGCCATTCACCGTCGTGGTGCTCTGGCCTAGCTCTGCTCCTCTCAGGTAAATGACTGCCCTTCCAGAGTTTAGGTTCTATTTTTTCCCCAAAGGTTGGTCAATATGTCCTCTTACGAACTTGCCCAATTCCAAAGGGATATGAGGCGGGAGAAAACAGGTGTGGTATTCAAGATATTTGTCACCCCTGGAAGGGGCCAAGAGTTTGAACTGTGTGTCGCGCAGGTGTGCCTGGCTGGAGGAAGGAAGGGAGTCCACCCTCCACCTCTACTCCTACTTCTGCTGCCTGGAGCTTTGCTTCTGCTATGAATTTGCCATAGGGCCACATCCCGATGAGCCTCCTCCTATCTCTGAATTGCTGTTTCTTCTGCAAAATGAGGGATGGGACTGTGTTAACCCAAAACCCCACAGTCGAGCATTTTCACAATCGCAGACAGACAGAGGTGAACACTTGTTTGAACCAAGTGTTGAAATTTGGTTGAAATTCTCCTCCATGGAACTGAACAGCTGTTCTTCTCACAGAGGCAGGACTGAGGATTCTTTCCTGAGGAGGTCTAATGAGATGTATGTAAATAGCTCTCCCCTTCCTGCTTTCCCTGCCACCAGCCTCCTCAATTACAGAGCAGGAGTTTTGCCTGTTCACCCTAGTTCTAGAAAGTCAGCTCTCCGGTCCTGCAAAACAGGCATTAAGAAGCCTATAAATAATCATCTTATTCTCACATCTCTGCAATAGCAGGAAGGCTGGGGCTGCAAACAAATGAATTGGCAGTTCATGCACAACTCAAATGAATATTGAAGAGTGAAGCTTGCATGGCACATTGGGAAGTCGAAGCAGCACAATTTCTTTTTTCTTTTTTTAAGGAGAACCAAAAGCAACCGCATTCACTCCCATCCATTTTAAACTGTGGCTTTAGTTCTTTTCCTAGTATTAAGTTCAAGGCTTGGTTTCTCTTTTTCAGAAGCTGAAGCTAAACTCAAGAAAAGAGAAAGAAACACCTTTGGGTCCCTGAACTGTGGGATGGTTTCTCTTTTTCAGAAGCTGAAGCTAAACTCAAGAAAAGAGAAAGAAACACTTTGGGTCCCTGAACTGTGGGATCCTGTCATTTATCAGGAGCAGACTTGAGCTGTATAAACACCCTGTGTTATTTAAGCTTCATGTGTTGGATGAAAAAAAAGCTGCCTCTTTCCCTCCAATTTTCTTTCAAAAATCAAGAATTACAGCAAGAGTCAGGGATTGGAGATTGGATCAGGAGACAGTATTCATGAATTTTTATTAGGGCCTTTGCTGTTTTAATGATTCATGTTTTAAGAGCCTTCTGACTCTGTTTTTTTTGTTTTGGAGAGTCTTTTATGAGGATAAATGTTATCATGGACTTTGAATTTTTTCCATGTTTTTCTAGAAAATGACTTCTGCTTGCCCTCTGTAGACAGAAATGAATGTTATACTTCACAAACAGTGCTAGTATAATTAATAATTTTGCACATCTGAAACTGAATTAGGACCACAGCCTCAACAGATAATAGAAGAATTCCTCTGTGAGGTGGAAGAGATACTTCTTTTACTAGCAAAAATAGTTATTCAGCAATTTCCGTCTCGCCTGATATGAATTGCCTTCTTTTTGGTATAGTAACTAGCAGTAGGCTCTGTGTTCAGTGCATTACAGCATCTCACTTAATCCCTGCACAGCACTGGCAGATGGGTAGATAGTTACCATTGTCATCACCACAGGGAGGTTCAGAGAAGTTATGTCCTTGTTCAAGGCCAAAAACCTGGGGAGATGCAGAGTTGGAATTCATACCTGTGAGTGTGTTC
>NW_007726932.1:62274-84746 GCF_000696425.1 Galeopterus variegatus
GCAATCATTTTTTACCTAAATGTCAATGCCCCCCCCCCAAAAGACAAAGTGACTTTGTTAAAAATGTGGTGATGTGAAAACAGTCAACTCATGCAAACAAACTGTTACCAGCCTGAACAGAAGTGACTCCGTTTTGACTCCAGTAACCCAAACCACATACCCTGCAGCTAATTGCCAGAACACAATGACTCTCGCCCTCACATCGTACGCAAATAATTAGAGAAAGATTATTAACCCAGATGGCCATTCTTTACCAGCTTACTGACCTGATATTATTTGAAAATAACAAGAACTGAACCCATGGAGAATGAAATATGACACTGGTCAACTCCTACCTGGGAAGTTCCTTGACGACTATCTGAAACACTCAAGCATGTCTGCACGTCTCCACTTGGTCACCGTGAATCAGCTTTCCACCACAGACCACTATAAAACCCTTTTGCAAACCTGTGAGAGGTGGGGATGGTCTCTGAGACATAAGTCCCCCATTTCCCCAGGCTGCCGGCTTCCTGATTAAGGTTACATTTCCTTACAACAGCACTTGTCTCTCAATTATTGGCTACTGAGCAGTGAGCAAATGGAACGTTGGGGTCTCAGTAACAAAACACGGGGGTACATGTGATATTGTCGTGTCTACATACACACTTTACATTTCTTTGCTACCTTGAGCCACTTAGCAGAATAAAACGAAAACAAAAACCTGCTATCAATAAGAAGGCAAGAAATTTATCTTTTTTCACATCTTTAGCCAAAAGGTTTATTTTACCACCTCGGCCAAATGAAACATATAGAAACTTAAAGAAAATCTTCATTTCATTTGAGGCAGTCATTTTCCTTGGGGAGTGAACTTGGCACAATCAGGCAGACACACAATGCCAAGTGGTCTGAGAGAAAAAATAAGTGCTTCCTTTGGGTCGTGCCATTAACCAAAGTCAGAGGCCACTCTGAATTGCAGGAGAGGCTGGCAAGAGTATTAGCAAGGCCTATCTGACTAAATCCACTTGTCTAAGGGAACACTACAAACTGGCTTTCACCAAGTCCTAGGAGACCTATTTTTGTAGTCTTACTAAGGCTGTCACCTTGGAAGACAGCACGTTTCATATAAAGCTTGGCTTTGCTGAATCTGAGGACCTTTTGATATCTCCATCAAGTTAGGCTCCTCTCTCCTGGGTACTGTGGGAAATTAGCCCCTTCTTGATCCTTTTTGTATCGCGGATCTGGCTTTGCTCTATCAAAGGTTTTGTTTTTGTTTTGTTTTGTTTTTCCTTAAACAAACAAACAAAAAAACTGCACAAAAACTAAATAACACAACTTGTAAGTATACTTTAAGTACTTTTATTGGTACCGTACCAAAAAATATAAGAAGCTAATTGTAAGAAAAACTGTTAAAATACCCGATTCAGTAGCTAAAACAACCATTAAGGAAAACCAACCAGCTAAAGTTTCTCCCACATGCCCGCCAGTTGTGATGGAGACTATAATCAGACCTCTCTGGGTCAAGGTCCTGATGCACCATGCAATGGCTGAGTGGCCTTGGATGAGTCATTGCCCTTCTCTGGTCCTTGGTCACTTCATTTTGAAAGGGGCCAAAAGCTCAACCTCTGGCAGCACTGTGCTGAAGGTCACAGGAGGCAGGGAACGTGGAGCAGTGTGGTATGGTGGTTAGGAGCTCTGGCTGTCTGACTCTCTGCCGTGTTTTGGTTGAGTGACTCTGGATTAGTTACACTGAGCTCACAGGGCCTCAGTTTCCTCATCTGTGAAATGGGGATGTTGATACCCACCTCATGGGGCCACTGGGAAGCTGTGTAAGTTAGTCTAGGAAAAGCACTGTGCACAGCAGCAGAGAACTGCTGGCTGGCGTGATTCACAAGCCATGTGGAACTGTGAGCTGGCCATCCTCATCAGCCTCCTGGGGCTCTCAGTGGCCTTACAATCCTTTCCCAGCCATGGAGAAAGTGGGCAATGGAGGGACAGGAGAAAGGGAAATTGCTCTTTTCCTCCCAGACCCTTAACAAAGCTCCCGGAGCTGAACAGGCTCTGTGAAGAATCTTGCTATCTTCCTCCGCTGCTCCGCCACTGCCACCTTGCCTTGACAGGTGGACATCATTATCTCCATCAGGATAGTTAAGTTACTGAAGGAAAAAATTCCACCCTGAAGCCATCAATTTTATGTTTGATCTCTCTCCTCAGGTTGAAGCTTCCTTCCAAAGTCACTTTAAAAAAATTTTTTTTTTAAATCTTTAAATGGACGTTTTATGCAACAGACAATGTCCCCTATTTGAATTATTTCTTTTGAGCCTAGATAGCATTTCTGTTGCCCACCATCCAATAAAACATTAATCACAGAAATACTGAGCTTTAGAGAGCACCTTCAAATCTCCAACACGTCTGTGTCAGGCACTTGGGGGAATGGATAGATTACAAGTCTGGAAAGGAGCGCAGCTGCAAAGTTCACCACTTCCAATATAGATGCTAGGCTGCGGGGTAAGGAGCTCATTCCTGCATCGAGCCCTGTGCTTCTTCGAGTGGGGAGGAGGCACACAAAGGAAGAAAGGATCTCACACCCCGATTTTCATTATGACACGCATACTTAGGAGCTCCGCACACCCCTCCGTGAGCTGGTGTGGCACAGACTTCCTATCCTGCTTTTGCATACCTAGAGGACATGAGGCACATTGTTTAACCTCCGTGAGACTCAGTTTCCCCACAGGTCTTTATGAGGATTTAATGAGCTAAGGATATCACAGCTTACGTGTATGTTAACTGTTTTTGAGAGCTCACTATGTTGTAGATACTACGCTGACTGCTTTACATACACAATCTCTTTCAATCTCATTCTGTGTGGTGGGCGTTATAACCATTCCCATCTTGCAGCAGATGTTGGTAATATAGTCAAGAGCTTACAGCTTATAAATGCAGACTCCAAATATCTGCACTCATTATCATAATTATGTGTTGCCCCTCTCTCTATATGAGATAGGTCAGTAGATGCCCTGTGCCTGAAATACAGGAGATGCTCACAGAATGCCAGCTTCTTGCCTTTCTTTGCCCTGCTCTGTCCTAGCACACCGGCCTCCTAGTAGTTTCTCCAACAATTCAGTCTCCTTCCTGGTTGAGTCAGTTGGGCAAAGGGGCACAGGTGGATGTGTTATGTCAATGGGCAAAGGTAGCTCAACTGAAAAAGAAAGCTGTTTTCTGAGAAGTGGAAAGAAAGAAAGAAAAGTAAAATATATGCACCCATTCTTCCTAAGAGCAAGGAGGGGGCCAGTTTGAAGTTGACCACATGGGAGGCCATAATCTGGCTGTGACCCTTTGACTTGGGAGCAATAGAAAAAAAGAAGAGGGTTTCCAGGCTGATTCTTAAGGGATGGTTGTCTACACCCATCCCATCATACCCACTCGGGTTCTTCTTTCCTTCCATGTATAAAAACATTTGCTATCTACTACCAAACTCTTTCTGAACACTGGCTATGACAGCAAGACAAAATGCCAAGGGAACATGAGGACAGACACAGGACAAAAATGGGCCATTCATTCCAATCACCTCTACAAGCACAGGCTGGGAATGCAGCCCCGGAACTCAGAAGCTTTTCCTGCCTCAGCCCTTGAAAATGACCTTCAGAAAGCAGACTTCATACGATTCCCTGAGGAAATTACACCCTGATTAACTAAACAGTCCAGCTGGGGAATTACTTCTTTAGACTACGGAGTCTTTTTTGACCAGAAGAGTTTGCAGCCCACACCGTTTGCTATCATCAAAGATTCTATCTCTACCCTCTTGCTTCTGATTATATATATAAACACATTTACACATACCCCTCCTCCTTCAAAAAGTCACCAGGAAGCCCAGGGAGACATGTGGCTGGCTTTGCTGGGTGTGGGAAACCAGGTAAAGGCTGTTGACAAAAATCACAGGCATGTCTTCAGACGCACATGTGCTGCGTGACACTAACAACCCATCAAGAAGCTGGATGTTGGATCTGACAGGACTAACCGTGCTGGGATGGCTTGAGAACCGAGTGTGGGCCACCCACGCCAACACACTGAAGAAGAAAAGGAAAAACTGCTGTGACAGTCACGGTGCATGAACCCTGCATTGACACAAGACTGTTATTTTTGTGTTAGGTTGGGAAGCTGCTCACTGAATTTAAGCTCAAAACCAGAAGAGAAAGAGAAATAGAGATGCAGTATTCTGACAGATCTTTAGACATGTTTATGAGGGCCTAGCAAAAAGACCTTCCGATTTAAAACAACCAACCTGTTACTCCCCAAACACAAAATAAAATAGCTTATATATGCAGGGACTGGGTGTGATAAATTCTGTCTCAGTGTACTCCTAAATAGCAGGAGGCACTGGACACCAAAAGGAAAATTGGGGTCAGACGGGGAAGACTGCCAGCAGCGGAGGCTGAAGGCAAAGGCTGGCCGCTCAGTCACAAACAGGCCCCCAAGGGTGCATTCTCAGTGCTGCCTGCCAGCGGCACTCAGAACCTGGCTGCTGCTTCCAGCATTGCCTTCGGGAGCTAAGTGAAGATTTTATGACTTACGACTGTGCCTTGTAAAGATTGGCCTATCAATTGGGTTTCATGGGTCTAGGAAGATAGGGAATGTAGGCTTTTTAATTTTAATTTTATTTTTCTCGGGGTTGGCAGCAGGGAATTCAGTTTCTTTTGAGTTCGCTTTCCATGGTTTATTTGATCCTTCTATCTCAGTTAGGAAGGAGGGAGGTACGGGGAGGTAGTCAGTGGTTCATGAAGCGAGGTTTAAGTTATTCCTCCTGTGGAGTGGCATGCAAGGCTCATTTGGGGGAAGATGGGCATGAGAGCCAGAGCTGGAGTTAGGGACGTGGAACTCAGCTCTTCTGCATCCTGCACTTGCATGCTGACTCCACAGCTGAACAGGGCAAGGCAAGGGCTCGGCAAGGATGCCGCAGAGGTGCCTACTTCCGCACCTGACCCAGAGAGGGAGAGCGAAGCCAGTGTGGATTTCTTTGGGAAAAAAGAAACAATTTTTCTTGTAAATCAACAATATTATATAGACTGTTTGTAGATTAGCAAAGTCCTAGAGGTGATTTTCAGATAAAACAGGCATAAGGGAGGGGGAAAGGGTTAGTGAGAAATTGGTAAAGGGCCACAAAAAATTACTACATTGTGTAATGATAAATATGGGAATTAAAAAAAATAAAACACCTGGAAAAATAATTGTGGCCAGAAATTTTTCTATGGTAAGTTTTCAGGATAATAGTCCACATTGTCATTTTCTTCAGCCGGCCTTTCCAGAACTACCTTCCAAGATTGTTAAGTGAGATACCTTATTATAGTATTAAGTACAGCGAGGAATAAAGGTTTAGGAATAAAGAATTGTTCAGTTTCTGCATCTTTTAATAGTCTGGGAATCTGTCTGGAAGGGAATTTAATTATTTAAATAACTTGACAGAAGGAATAAAGAAAAATCCTGTTACTCTCTGATATAATATATATCAAATGGAGACCAAGAGATAACTGAGGGATTATGTCTGTGCTATTAAAATGAACAGTTTCTGGAAATTATGTTAGCAGAAGGTCTATGGTCATAGAAACATGTTCAGACATGTCTATAGCTTTATCTCCACTCTTTTGTTGTGTTTTATTGGTATCTTGGCTGTCACACACACTTCTTTCTACACGACAGCCATGACAGGGGTCATAATTTATACACATGTACACACGCACATGAAGATATTTCAAAAAGTTCATGGAAAGATTCGTATTATCTTTTAATTCTATTTTTCCACAAACTTTTTGAAGGATGCTTAGATATACGTACAATGTGCTATTTTTCTCTTCAAGGCCAGATGTAGAAAAGCAAGACCATGGAACGACCTGGCCCCTTAGATGACCATCCACTCATCACATAGAAAGTAGATGACAGGGGAAGAAGGGTCATACTGCATGTGCTGTCAGTGGGCAAATGAATTTAATACACAAATATCCTTCTTTCTCTGCTCTTCAACATGTAAAACACTTGGGCACTGTGGTACAATGATTATGATGATGATAATGATATTAACAACCTCTTACTTTGATGCTCTATGATTTTAAAGTGTTTTTCACTTACATTATCTCTGATCCCTGCCACATAATCCTGCATGGTAAGTTTTATTAGCCTCATTTGACAGTTAAAAAGAAAAAAAAAGAAAAAAAAAAAAAAGGAAGGCTTTACAATAGAGTCCATAGCCTGGTAGCCAGTGGACAGCTTCTGATTTATAGAACAGCATGCACGGTATGTTTTAAAAATTGTGAATGAGTTATTAACATTTACAAGTCCCAAACTTTCATGTAGAGCTCACGCTTTCCAATATATCTTCTAAAATCTCAAGGCTGGGCAACCTTTTTCCTAGAGCAGGGTAGAGATGACCCTCATGAAGTATAGAGCATGAATACTTCAGTTTGCCAGAGTCCTACTGTGCCGTATCACCCATTACTACACTGCTTTCTTCATTAGGCTTCTTGTTTGGCCCTTGTGGATACTGGAGTTTGCAATCAGTTCTCTGGAAGGATAAGAAATGTGCTTAAGATCCAGCAACCGATAAATGGCAGAAGCAGATAATGAAAGCAGGACTTTGGTACCAAGTCCATCACTGCTTATGTCTCTATGGCAGAGGCTCTCAAACAGAATTACCTAATTTAGATCCTGGAATCTCAGGTATGGGGACTAAGAATCTTTATTTTGAACAATCACCCAGGATGTGATGTGTTTGGAACACTAGTGTGTCATAAAATGTTATGAGAACTTTCCTAAGGAGTCTGGAGACCTTGGAGTCTCTTTGGTCACTTCACTGAACTAGCCTGCATCTCTGTACTGAACCATCAAGTATGTGGGCACTCACAGTGTTCTGTGCTCTCTGCTCCTGGATGATGTAAATTTGGGGGACCTCAGCTTCATTCATCATCTGTAAAATGGGTTGATAACTTTTGCCTTCTCTATACTGAGAGCATATTGTGAGATTTTCCTCACTTATTCATTATCAAACATTTATTGAATGTGTACCTTGTCATATGCATTATGTTTGGCTGTGGGGATCAACATGACAGTTAAGAAGTGGTTATTCAGTTGAGAGTTCTCCATCTAATGAATCCAAGTGAGCCTGAGTTTGGTCCTGATTACCCCAAAAGGACTTCCACATTTAATTTATGTTACTAAGGACAGCTTTAATCCAAGTCTACATAGAACTCACGTAGTTAATATAATCCTACGACCCTATTTCCTCCACAGTGGCCATCAAATACTCAAATTTACGTGACTGAATGTCTTCTTTTCCAAAAGCAACTCAAGAATTTTATTTTCCAGACAATGCATTATGAAAGTAGCCAACTAGGTAAACATCAGATTTTAACCCTAAATATTTTATTTCTTTACATGAGATTGAGAATAGTTAAAATATTTGCCCTTGTCTATCAGTTTGCAGATGCTTTTACCTGAGTTATGTCTTAGACCTTCCCCTACCATTTTTTATTTTTTTTGAGAACCTTAGGGAAACAAATGGTGAATACATATAAATTCTGGCTCTCTCTAAAGTTTTGAAAGTTGACCAAGTACTTGATACTCAAACTGTGGTCCCAGGATGAGTTGTATCAGTACTTCCTGGGAGTTTGCATGGAATTTAGATTCTTAGGCACAAATCTACATTTAATGAGATCCCAGTTTATTTCTTTGTAAAGTTCAAAAAGCTAGACCGGGGGTAGGTTCCTTGTTAACAGTTCCCTAGACATGTCTGTTTTGGTTTGTAGGTTTATATTTTAAGGAACTTTAGATGCAGGAAAAAATGGCAGTAGAAAGTGGAAGGCATTATGGGGCATCTACATAATGAACTATCTGGAAAATGTTCATGTTTTGAATAACATTTTCCCCATCTTGATTTTAAAATAAACATGGTGAGAGAATGTGAGCACATAGAATTACAAAAAAAAAAAAAAAAAAAAAAAAAAATGTAGATGATATTTCCCTATGAATTTATAAGGATTATTTATGTATTAAGTACAGTAACACCTTGTCTTTTATATGCATTGTGTGTATTTTCCATATTTTTATTTGTTTTGTTTGTAACGTTTATTAGAATTTTCATGGAGTCAAATCACTGGGCCTTAGTATTTTATGATTTCTTCCTGTACTTTTAAGTTAAAGCAGTGATTCTCAATGTTGGTTGCATATTGGAATCACCTGGGGAGATTTGACAATCACTGATGCTCGGATTTCCCCCTTCTGCCATCCCTAATATATCCTGACTTGATTAGTCTGATGTCCTACATGGGCATCCAAATTTTCAAAAGTTCCCCAGGTGCAGCCAGGATTGAGAACCACCAGCCTAGAAAGTCCTTTTCTATAGCAACATGTAATATTCAGCCGTAAGTGCTTCTGGTTATTTCATGGTTTTATTCTTTGCCTATTTCTCTCTTCAGTTTATTATATAAAATAAATTTGGGTTCAACTCAGGACATATTTAAACTCTTTGAATAATACTCTCAGTTCTTTTTGCCTATAATTCCTCTTTTTCCTTTTCCTCTTAGTTCCAACAGATATTGATCACACAATCAAATTCCAGATTACCTATTACTACAATGAGAAAGGGTCAGAAAGTAAAATTACAGAAGTAAAAAGTTTGAGAAAGTTTTTGGCTCAAAAAGTTTTTACTGCTTGATTTGCAAACAATAACTATTGGAAGCATAGCCTTTCACTGACTAAATTGGTTAATGATTAACTGAGTAAATTGTTCACTTTAAATTGACTCAACAATGATCTTGACAATAATTACCAGAGAAATGCAGCAGAAACTTCCTTCTTTGTCATTACAGAGGCTCTAAAACTTTACTCATGAACACTTGCTCTGTAATGATGATTCCTGTGCTCAGTGGTTTGTGAATAGACACAGGAGCTGTCAGAGGCCGCAACACATCTGGTGGTAGTCATTGTCATAGTTTAGCTGAAAGCTAGTGGTCTTGACATAGTATTATACAGTCCTCACTTCAGCTGGGAGACAAAGCTGATGCCCTTTATCTATAAATGCACATGACACTACCACAGAAAGCTTTGCAGCATTTTCATAACTTCTTCATTTCTCCAAGCCCACTTAGATTGGCACCCAGTCCTCAGAATTTATAAGTTTAAAGTATTAAGCTATAGCTCTTGCTAGAAATAATATCTCTCAGACTTCCTTTAGATTCACTTTATGTACAAACTCAAAGGGCAAATGGAATATATTTTCCTTCTAAGTATATGCCTGACTGGCATTCAGACTTTGAATTTTTCAATTTTCATCACATTCTGTTATTACTCAAGAACAAGTAGAATTTTTGACATTTTAGTTTGAAAGTGTGGTCATAAAATCCACAGACTTCAGGGCATGGTAACCGATTTCAGACATGTGGTTATGTCACATGTTATGTAGTTTCACTACATAAGGCACTGAGCCTTTGCTATCGATTCTCACAGAATACAGTAAGTCACTATAGATATTGCACAGTCTTCCTATTTACATCACGCCCAATAAACCCTCATCTCTATGAATACCTGTCCCGAAGGCATGCAGTTTTACATAGGATGTATTATCCTGCTTACATTTTATCTTTCCAGCTGAAGTCATCTGGTAACCCAAGAATGGAATTGATCATTTGCTCAATTTAATTCAACAAATATGCACTGGCCATAGAATATATGTAAAGCCTTGAGTGCCTTGTGGGAGACAGGAAGATAACCTGGTTAGGAGCCCTGCTCATAAGAGGGTACTTGTTAGGGATTGGACAAAAGAGATGAAGGAAGATGAGGATTTCTCACAAGATGTGGCAAAATACTTCAGGAATTCAGAACTACATATATACAAGGTTGTGACAGAATCACAAAAAGAGTTTTGTGAGTAAAAGAATCCAGACACAAAAGAGTACATACTGTATGATCTGTATATATAAAATTACAGAATAAGCAAAAGCAGGTAAACCAGGGATTACCTGGAACTGTCAAAAGGACATGGGGGATCTTTCTGGAATGATAGAAATATTCTATATCTTCTTTGGATTGTGCTTTCATAGCGTGTACATTTGTCAAAACTTGTGAAACTTTACATATAACATGAGTGCATTTTATTGTACTGTATTTAAATTATATATTAATCAAATTGATTTTAAAGACAAAAACAGTGTATCACTTTTTTTTTTCCTTTTTGTCTTTTTTCATGACCGGTAACAGGATCGCAACCCTCAGTGTCACGCCTGTACCGCGACCGGCAACAGGATCGCAACCCTCGGTGTTGCGCCCGCACCGCGCTCAACCAGTGAGCGGACCAGTCTCTAAATGTATATATTGGCTTTTTTCCCCCCATTCCTTTCTAGGACTTTATTCTAAGGAAACAATGAAACCATATACAGTAAGTCACTATAGATATTGCACAGTCTTCCTATTTACATCACGCCCAATAAACCCTCATCTCTATGAATACCTGTCCCGAAGGCATGCAGTTTTACATAGGATGTATTATCCTGCTTACATTTTATCTTTCCAGCTGAAGTCATCTGGTAACCCAAGAATGGAATTGATCATTTGCTCAATTTAATTCAACAAATATGCACTGGCTATCGAATATATGTAAAGCCTTGAGTGCCTTGTGGGAGACAGGAAGATAACCTGGTTAGGAGCTCTGCTCATAAGAGGGTATTTGTTAGGGATTGGACAAAAGAGATGAAGGAAGATGAGGATTTCTCACAAGATGTGGCAAAATACTTCAGGAATTCAGAACTACATATATACAAGGTTGTGACAGAATCACAAAAAGAGTTTTGTGAGTAAAAGAATCCAGACACAAAAGAGTACATATTGTATGACTTCATCCATATGATGTGCAGAAAGAACCAATCTATGATGATCAAATCAGAATAATGGTTATCTGGACAAGAGTAGTGACTGGAAGGGGACATAAGAAACTTTTTGAGAGATGGAAATCTATATCTTGATGTGGGTGACAGTTATATGAGTGTATTTGCAAAAATTAATCTCAAATACACTTAAGACTTATGCATTTCATCCCTTTATGAGGCATATATTACATAATGCCCCCCCCGGAAACTGTCTGTATCTGTGCTGTTTTATATGGCAGCCACTAGCCACATGTGGCTATTTAAATTTAAATTGATTAAAATTACATATCTCACTCCTAAATCCCACCAATCTCATTTCAAGTGCTCAATATCCACATGAGGATATGCTGCTGTATTGGGCAGTACAGACATAGAACATTTTCATCTTCACAGAAAATTGTATTGGGCAGTGCTGATCTGTGTACCCATGTGATTAATACCACCTACCCATATTGTAAGAATATTTTTCTTAGGTATCATTAGTTTATACTCTTTGAGAGAGCTTATATATCTCCTATAAACTATTGTCTTTTGTGGACAGAATATTTATAATCTGGCCAAATTACCAGTAATCTTGAAAGATCTGCAGATTTTTTTGAAAAGAATAAAAGTATAGAATTGAATCCCAATCATCCCCACCCTTAGTGAAAGTTCGACAATGTTTTCAATGATGTATTGTTTCAGTTTGCAGTGGGAAAAGACATGGCAGTGTTTTGTTGCTGTTTATTTAAGAAACAGTTTCCTAATTGACCTAGAAAAAGACATGGCAGTGTTTTGTTGCTGTTTATTTAAGAAACAGTTTCCTAATTGACCTAGAAAAGAATGAGATAATATGAGACAATTTAGCAGATTAATAAGAGGTTGCTGATGGTAGATAGAGTAGGAGTTTCAGTAAACTACCTGATATAGGATAAGATTGGCTGTACAGTTCTGAGATGAAACTTACTGCTACTTTTCCAATACTATTATTTTTCAGCCAATTATCCAAGTGTAACTCTATAAAAAGAAAGGAAGCAGGAAACCGACATTTGGGTACAATACCACGTGCTAAATACAGTGTTGCTGTTTCCACATATGTGAGTTTCTTCCAGATGAAATGAGATTTACAATGATTTTTGAATACTAAATTAATAGCAGCACCTTTGTGAACAAAAAAGCAAGCATAACACATAAGACAAATTGGCATATTTCTCTTAAGCTCCTGGCAATGTCTATTGTTGCACAAGGTCAAGGACAAGGACTAGGACATTGTTAATTAAGAAACAACCCTATTTATTGGACTGTAATTAAGTAGATGAGAATGAGCTGTAACAAGAAAAGCAGAGAAAAAAATTAAGAAAAGGTCAGCTTGAAAGGGTCTTGCTGATGGATCATGGGGGTACAGACAAAGAAATAAAGTAACCGGAATGCCTTGTGGGGAAAGAACATCAATGGTCAGTTTGGAAATTTTTGTTAGCATCTTCTAATAAGCTATTGTGCATAACAGACAAAATAAAACTAGTTTGGCTTGGTTCGTAGAAGCTGTCAGGAGCAGCAGAGAACCAGAAAGGCTTCAGTATTTAGGGCTATGGTAATTCCAGTTTCACTCCTCCCCCCTCCCAAACCCTTGCCCTGCTGTGCACACCAGCCTTGCTAATCTTCTCTCAGTCCCAGCTTGTTTCTTTCTCTCCTGTTCTTCTAATTTGCAGCAGTATATTTTAAAGGTTAAGGAACAGAATCTGAAACAAAAGTATCTAATTTCAAACCCTGGTTCCGTCACTTGCTAGCTATGTATCTTTGGACACATTGCTAACCTTCTCTAGGTCCTCAGTTTTCTCTATAAAATGAGGATAATAAAAATGATAATAATACCCACCTCATCTGATTCTTATGAGCATTAAGTGAGCAATAGTTTCACGACTAGTTCCGGGCACATAGTAAACACCTTATGAGTGTATGCCGCTATTAGTACAGTGCCCTGTCTGCAGTAAAGCTTTGCTGTAGTCGTGCATACACATATTTACATTAGTCAGGTGATGATGATATTCATGCATGTCTCTGCTACTCTTGCGTTGGCCTGGACAATTTCTGTATTTTAATGCCCTTTGAATCCCAGCACCTAGTACATACCTTCCTCCTCAGAGTGGGCATCAATCCCTATTTGGGGATGAGTGACTGCTTGATTCTACCTCCTCTGGATTAATCAGGGAAGTTTCATTTTGATTTCACTTCTACCGAAATATAATTCTGTTTTATGTCTGTGGTTCTTAGGGTTGGGTCATTCTGTAAAACTCAAGATGACGATCAACATTGCACATGATATTAAGAAATAAAATAGTTTCGTTGAAGTATTTATTTGTTCTATTACCACTTTTTTAAAAAAAATGCAGAGAAATCTTAATTAAAAAGTGTTTAAAATGAGTTAAATACAAAGTTTCATTGTAAAGTCCAAGATGGGAAGTAGATTGTAGGGTGATGGTGGTCCAAGAGAGCAGATGGATTTGAGAGATATGTAGGAGGTAAAATGTAGCATTTACATGTAAGAAGTTCACGTTCTTGGTTTTGATAACTCACTCTCCTGAGTGAGCCACAGGGCCGGCCCATAATATATGCTATTTTGATCTCCACTTTATAGATTGGAAAATAGCCCTAAAGCACATTGATCTTATTGGTTAGCCATTTTGATTTTGCACCATCAGCATTTCCTTTTAAATAATGATGGATAAGACTAGGTTCTGCTGCAAATTAATTTCCCCATATCAATGGGATTCAAAATTATCCTTTGTCCTTTGTTTCCTCACTTTGTTTGTACCTCCTACCTACAAGTACATAGCATAAATCAAACCTTGTGCCTTCACAGGACAGGTGGAAGAATAATGGCTACTCACCCCTTCCTCCAATTCCACCCCTGGCAAATGCATTCTCTACTCCAAAGGGTGGGGGAATCTGTTGTTCTCAAAATGTAAATCAAGTCATATCTCTGTCTTGTAAACCCTTCCCACCATACTTATAATAAAATCCACACTCTGTATTGCAGTCCCTAAAGCCCTGCATGATAAAACTTTTAGCTGCCTCTAGCCCCTCCACTTACACAGGCCAGCTTTCGTCCCTTGAATGAACCAACCTCTACCCTCCTGCAGGTCCTGTGCACTGTTCTTTGCTCTTTCTAGAACACTCTTGTATTCATCTATCTTCCTTTAGGTCTCATTTTAAATATCATCCTCTGAAAGTGATTGTCCCTAACCACCTAACCTAAATTCATTGTCCCATACCACCTAACCTAGGTACATTCTCTAATGTTCTTTCTCTCTCAGTTAGTACCATGTTTGTTCCCTTCATGGTACTTATTATAACTTACAGACATACAGACACACAGACACACAGATACACACACACACACACACACACACACACATTTTGAACTTGTATTTGTTAGTTTCTCCTATATGAATATTTTAGCTTAACTCAACCAAGAGCAATTTTGCTCCTACCCTTACACTAAGGAACATTTAGCAAAGTCTGGAGACATTTTTGGTTGTCACAACTTGGAAAGGGGAGCTGCTACTAGCATCTAGTGGGTAGATGTTACTAAATATCCTACAATGCTCTGGCCAGTTTTCCCTTGCCTCCAAGAATTATCTATTGCAAAATGTCAATATAGCCAATGTTCAAAACACCTGGTATGGTTCTGCCATTATACTGAAGGCTTCATGAGGGCCAGTTCTTTCCTGAGCTTATTCAATACCATGATCCTAGAGCCTAGCAAAGATCTTATTGAATGAATGAGTGAGTTATATAAAGGAGGAAATAAAAGAAAATGTGGGTAAAGTCCCTAACAACTAAAGGCTGTCCAGGTCTCAGATTCCACCGCAGAAGCTACTCCACTGTGGAGGCCTCTATTAAAATAGAAATCCTTGGCTGGGACTCCTTAATGCTCCCTGTTGCCAGGCTATTCCTACCTGAGGCCCCAAGAATCCTTCTGTGGAAATCGTTGTCTTGTACAAAGCCAAAGACTTGCAGAAGAAGCAGGCTATTCCAAAAGTGAGGACCACAAGGCATAAAGAGAAAGTACAAAGGTCGCTGGATGGCTGACGGTGGTGTGGGGTAGCTATGCCTGGTTGGAAAGACAATTGGGCTCTTGTTGTCTGGTTCCCACCACTGAAATGTCAAATGGTCTCTGACCCAGTGGCCAGAATGTTTAGAAAGCAGTCTTCTATGCAACAAAACACAGATCCAGAGGTGACAGAAATTATGGCTTCACAGTAATTCCCCTTTTGTTACATCCATGGGTTGCAGAGATAAATATATTTGGCATTTTGGGAGAAGACCCTTCACCATTAAACAAGGAGTTCCTTCTTATTATTCCTACCTATCAGACTGGACACTTGGTAGCGATATAGATGATCAGACAGAGATTTAAAATTATGTAACATACAAGGAGTCTTCAAAAAGATCATGGAAGGATTCATATTACCTTTTAGTTCAACTTCTTCACCAAATTTTTTGAAGTACCCTCATATATCAAAAGCCTCTGAATGCTGAGTTACGTGGAATATGGAGCTACTTCCTGAGAGTCAACAGCTTTCTCCTAAATCATAGGTCTATGATTTTGGAAAACGTGTTAGATGCCTAACTGTTCTTGAGAAAGTGTCATCTTTTTTCCTATCAAGAGATCACTTGGTTTTGCTAATGTTGTTAAATGCTATCGTTGGAAAAAGCTGTAGGATGAGGTCACCTTCGGATGAATCCTAAGAGACAAACTAAACCTGTCTTCCCAGTTCCAAGTGATTCTAAAAACCTTCAGCACAGTGAGAGAGAAGACCATTTGGGGTAGCAGCAGTCCCTTCCTTCTTGTTTATCTTTGCCTGGCTGATCATTGTGGAGCGTGAGGTCTACAGAGGTGCAGGCCACCACTGACACCTGATTTGACAATCACAGTCACTTGTAAATTTGCACAACATTGGCCAGGCTTTGAAAATATTAAGGTAGCTGGGACAATTCTATTGTCATGATTCTTCGTGTTTGATCAAATCTCAGGGAAGATTCCTTAGCTTGATAGAACAGGCAAAAATTCTTACTCCCCAATCCCTGCAATCTGTGTTTCTAAGAGGGCTTTCTTCATCAGTCTTCCCCACAAACCCCAACCAAAATTATTTAACCTGGAGCTTAGAAATCATCCTTACCTGAATTTTTGTTTAAAAAAAAAAATATATATATATATATATATTATGGCTGTGTGCATCAGGCTAAATTTTAGGAGTCAGATTATACTAACAATGTAACTTCCTTTAAATACCACCTCATTTCTAACTCTGAAGAGAGTCTAATGATTAATTCAAATTAAACTACTCCAAAGCCAGAGTGGTATGTGTTACAAAACATGAAAATGAGCTGGCTGAAAAATTTTAATTTTTCCTACTTATTAGCTGTCTGTTCTGGGAATAAATTGAAGGTGCTAATTTCCTGGGTTTCAAATCTATTTTAAGATGCACTAGGCTGAGAGAGGAAAAAAAAATTGGAACGTAAAATAACTTTCTCATTTTTGAGACAGAATTAAGAAACTTGGTTATATTTTTAGAATTTTGGTGATAATATTTTAGAGTTTCAATGGCAAGCACTGGTCACCTGGTCCATATGATACTCAGCAAATGGGCATGTTTAAAGATTTGTATCAACTTGTTGTGGACTGAGCTGTGCTCTGCCCTCAAATTCTCAGGTTGAAGCCCTAATCACCAATGCACATACATTTGGAGCTGGAGCCTTTAAGAAGGTAATAAAGATTAAATGAGGTCATAAAAGTAGGGTCTTGAACCAATAGGTTTGATGTCCTTAAAAGAAGAGGAAGAGACTCCCAGCCCTCTCATGCATTCTCACACTCTCTCTGAGCACATGCAGCGGGAAGGCAATGTGAGTGAACAGCAGGAAGGTTGCTGTCTGCAAGCCAGGAAGAAAGTTCCCCCTAGAAACCAACTCTGCTGGTCCCTTGATCTTGGTCTCCCAGCCTCCAAAACAGTGAGAAAAGAAATGTTGGTTGTTTAAGCCACCCCATCTATGGTATTTTGTTATGCCAGCCAGAGCTAATAAACAACTCCACTTAGGTTTTGCTTTGGTCGTATAGTGCTGTATATTACAGTAAAATCTCACAATATCAGTTTCTTGGCCAATTTTATCTACATGATGGCAAACTCAACATTACACGATGAAAACATTACATGATGAAAACAGCTGTTCCAAAGCCCATGCATTTTATGCTGTGATAGTCAAGTTACCTCCTTCCTTAATAGAGCCTTTATAAATATTATTAGTTACCCTACTAGAATCATCTTGTCTTTTCTTGATTATTGCAAGGTATAGGATGGAGTAGGTGGAGATATGCAATGCATATCTTCAAGCCTACTCTAACCAGGATAACAGTACAGGGCGAACAATGCAGAGAACCACCACCACCTATGGCCAGTGATCTAAGAGGTCAATGTGGATACAAAGCTAAGTAGTCACTGTGTAGTCTGCATGTTCCTGGAAGTCAACCAACCTGGGTTCAAATACCAACGTGGTGGTCAGGACCTCGGCCATGTTCTGGAAGCACATTCAGATTGTTATCACTTCCGATCCTTCTGCTGCCAAAAATGTCTATTCCCCAACTCTCATTTATATTTGGTGATGACTTTGAAATGCCTCCTTCTTCAGGAAGGCTTCTGTGACTTCCCAAGCCTGTGTTAGACATAGAATAATTAAACTGGAAGTACCCTTGGAGATTATTGGTCCAAACCACATTATTTTATAATTAAAAAAACTAAAATAAGTGCGGTTGTTGGCAACGTAGCATAGGACTCCTGGCCCAATGTTTTCTTTACCTCAACACATTGAAATAATTATACCTCAAATAGTTTTTAATGTATACTTGAGAGAAGTCCAGGGGACCCGTTTTTAATGAGTGCCAGGTAGAGAGGACACAGAGATGATGGACAAATATTTCTAGTTCTTTTAGAGGTCATGGCCTGAACAAGTTGTGAAATATACTGGAGATTATTAGAGCAAGAACTTTATCTGGGGACACTGCTGCAACCTCCAGCCAGGCTGGGGACACAGTAGGCGCAAGAACTTTATCTGGGGACACTGCTGCAACCTCCAGGCTGGGGACACAGTAGGCCCTCAGGAAAAGTATGTTAAATAAATCAGCTAATATCAATAATACAACTAAAGTATGCACCGCCCCTTTTAAGAAGACCCTAAATATCTTGACATTTCAAAGAAAAATTACCCCAAGTATTATAAAAGTCCCAAGACCTGAGCTTTGGGGTTCAAAGAAAAATGGTAAGTAAATTTTGCATGAGAAAAGGAAAAAGACATGGATTTGCAGGGGTGGCAGAGGGCAGAGTGTTATGGGCTGAATCGTGTTCTGCCAAAATTCATATGTTGAAGTCCTAATTCCTAGTACCTCACCAGAATGTGAGTGTATTTAAAGATACAGTCCTTTAAAGGTAACTAATTTAAAATAAGGTCATTTGGGTGGGCCCTCAACCAATATGACTGCTGTCCTTATAAGGAGAGGAGATTAAACACAGATGCACACAGGAGGGAAATCATGCAAGATGAAGGCCGTCTGCAAGCTGAGGAAGGAGGTCACAGAGGAAACCAACCCTCAGACTTCTAGCCTCTAGGACAGTGATAAAACACATTTCTGTTGTTTAACCCCCCAGTCTCTGGTACTTTGTTAATGCAACCTTAACAAATTAATACAATAGGGAACACATAATTTGAGATAAAATTTAAGTGTTTTCCAGCGAGCTGCAGCAACAAGCTTTCAACTGTGACTAGTTGAGAGTTTGTGGTTTTATCACTATGCCAACGTCTGTCATGCTGACCTTTCTGCACCTACAAAGGACAATTTCTTATTGTCTTTATGAATGTGCCATGGTATACTTCCCAAAGTGAGACATTATTTCCTACGATCTCTAAATTTAATAAGCTAACAAGAACATCTGAAATGGGGGACATGATCTCTGTTCCATATCCACAGAAATTTAGATTGTTAATTTGTGCTCCAGGTAACATTTTTGAGACTAATTTGCCAGCTAGGACATTTGTTTGATCTCAAAAATGTTGATCAATAAGAGGAAAAATGAAAATGCTAAGTTTCTTCTTGTTTTTGT
Organism: Galeopterus variegatus; assembly: GCF_000696425.1. Taxonomy (NCBI): domain Eukaryota; kingdom Metazoa; phylum Chordata; class Mammalia; order Dermoptera; family Cynocephalidae; genus Galeopterus; species Galeopterus variegatus. Next base: position 81,290 of record NW_007726932.1, read on the forward strand.
ATTTATAAACTATGTGATAAAAATTAGCCCTGCTTTATAGCTCTTTCACTCTCCTTACATTTTGTTTGGGTAGAAGCACAATATTCTGACTTGGAAGGATGAATTTCCACTTTATAGATCAGGAATCTGAGGCTCAAAGACTCTGCAAGGCCCAACAGCCTGATAATAGTTGAAGTGGGACTGAAGTTCAATGATCCTTCCTTCCTACCCAACTATTAGCCCTCACGATTTCCAGTTTCCAGAAAATGAAAATGAAAGAAGGTGCTTATATAGGCTTTTGGACCTGGGCTGCCATAAGACCTTGATACTGTTATATCCTGCACAACAAAGTATTTGGTTCTTCTGATGGGTTGAATTGCATTCCTTCAAAATTCATATGTTTAAGTCCTAACCCTAGTACTGCAGACTGTGACCTTATTTAGAAACAGAGTCATTGTAAATGCAATCGTTTAACATGAGGTCATTACAGTGGGCTCCTAAGCCAATATAGCTATGTCCTTATATAACAAGTAAAAACATGGACACAGACGCACATACAGAGGGAGTAATGTAGGAAGGTGAGAGTAGATGTTAGAGTAATGCTTCTATAAGAAACACCATAGATTGCCACCAGAAGCTAGAGAGAGGCTCTTGTTCTAGCTCTCAGAAGGAACCAACCCTGCCCACACCTTGTGTCAAACTTCTAGCCTCTAGAACTATGAGACAATAAATTGCTGTTGTTTATGCTACGCAGTTTGTGGTACTTTGTTACGGCATACCTAGCAAACTAATATAGTCTTGTTCCAAAGGCTGTCCATGTGGTGATTTTAGAGCTGACAGAGAATCTTCCAGTACATGGTCCAATAACACCAGCTTCCTTCTGGACATTTCATAGCAGAAGGTCCAACTTATCTACTTACCCCCATAGAACTTATATTTCCTACCAAGTAGACTAGCTTCCGTTAAGTACCAATTAGTGAGTCACATTGTCAAAGAAAGACCCTGGGGGAAGGGGACCATGGCTCAGGCTGAAGGAGCCTCAGAGCAGGAGGTACTGCCCGGAGGAACCAGTCCTGATATGGGCTCCCTTTATCTCTTGTGGTCTGGCTTCTAGACCTACCACCGTCCTAAAACAGCTCCCCTTCTTTCTAGAAAATGACTCTCTGGTGCCTAACGACATGCTTCCCATGTTCTGGTAACAGCTCCCTTCTCACCTATAAGGGCAGTAAGTGACCTGGATGTCTGCTTACTTCTTGGGTGGCTCCTTGTTCTCTTTTACCCCTTACTCCCTTCACTCCCTTTGCTGCTATCATCAGCAAAATGCCTTGTTGCAAATGCCCCTCTCCACCAGGGCCTCTCTTTGGAATTCCTACCAGTTGAACTGCTTGTGGCACATTTCCACTTGGAAGTCTTCAGACCTCTAACGACAGCCTGTACCAAAGTTTGAGCAGAAGCACACAGGGGACATTTTTCTGTCCCTGTTCCTTTATTCCATGAGTTAGACAACTCTTAGCAAACCATTTCTCAGCCTTAGTTTTCCCATCTCTAATATAAGCAAATGATGTATAAGGGCTTGTTCAGCTATAAACTTCTGCAATTTTCTTAAAAAGGCCAATCCCCTGTACTAGCTCCTTGTTTGGGGTACAGTTTTATCACCTTTTCTTGCTCTCTAGACTTTGAACTTTGGATTTTTCCCATTCCTGTTTTCTCCATCAAATTGTGTTTGCTGTTTCTTTGAAAGGCCCCTTGTAGGTATTTGACTCAGCATTCCAAGTGCACTACCCACATAGCTAGCCTCATCACAGTAAGACAGCTGCTAGAAGCTTCTAAAGAGTTTCTCTGTCCTGAAAACTTGTTTGCATTGCCCACTGTAAGCACTGATGTGTATAAATTGCCCTTTCTAAAGATTTGCTTTCCTTTCCTGCTTAAATCCTCCCAAGATAGCAAGCCAGGTTAAGTTCAAACATTGAGAAGACAAGGCAGAACAGCTGAAGATGATCACTAAACTCATCTACTGTAAGATGTCTAAGATAAATTAATGTTTACGCAGCTCCTAAAACATTTAAGACCCTGAGTTAGTCACTTCCCATATATTATTTCACTACATTTCCAACAACTCAGAGATGGTAGATTTTAACAGCATTATCACAGATATTTGTAATGATAACTAAATTTGAAGAGCCCACAATCTGGTCTAGCACATTCCACACATTACACTTTTGTAGTATTGGAGAAGCATTGTGCATCCGGGAAACAATATATGGGTTTTGTAACAAAGTGTTGGAAATTCCTATATTATTAGATTATTGGGTATTTACATCCAAGTGTAATTACATTGTTAATCCAAAATCACATGTAAATGATCTGTAGTTTTGGGGTTTCTGAGTATGTCAGAGGTAGAATTATGTTTTTCTATGCAGAATTTTACATCCTAAACCTCTGGTGCCCACAAGGAATCCCTCATGCTAACATGGCTTCTTCTCAGAGAGGTCTTCCCCAACTCATAGATGAAGAGAAACAATCCCATTCTGATCCCACAACCTGCTTTATTTTTCTTCATAGCAATTATAAGCGTTAAAATATACCCCAGAAGATAGACAAAATGAACTCAATATGGTTAGAGACATTCAAATTTTTAAACAGAACAAATTTCCACAGTGGGAGAGAAAGGGCAGACACGGATTTCTCAGCCTCCAAGTATGTATCTCACTAACTGTTACGAAGCTTTCTTTTCTATAACTAAACAAAGGCAACTCTCAGAAGATAAGGCCAAATCAGCTATAGCTGAGAATTCTGCACTGACCTTCAGGAAGTTCACCTGGCGCCAGCCACCAACCCCCGCCTTCTCATTCTTGAGGGCCCACCATGGCTCCAATTAGACAGAAGGACTCCAAGGACATTCTTTTCCCTCTTCTCCGATAAGAAAGGCCACATCAAAACCAGCCACGACCAGCCTATAGAGCCTGCTCAATAACACACCTTTGTGATAAATACACACACGGCACATATGTACCACCTTTCCCATAAATACCCACATCATTCCTCTAACTGAATCTGCATGTGACCTGCCACTCGGAAGGGTACGTACTAGTCTTTGTCCTTTGTTCCCCAGTATGCTTGTCCCTGGTCCAGGCAGCACCTGTGTTTTCCATTCTGCAGACTGTCCCTTTTCCCTTTTTCACTTTTTCTGTAAAATAAAGTCTCCCATTTCTCTGTAGCAGATCCTGTGGTCCTCTTTTATTCACATAAGCTTACCTTCTACATCTTTGTTTGAACGTAACCTCTAAGACCATTATTTGGTTCATTGTTGTGACTAATTCTCAAAACAACATTATCAGAAGAAAATGATTACTTCTGTCCTATAGAGGACTGAAGGTCAAAGGGATTTAGTGACTTGCACCAAGATTCTAACCCACCGTATCTCACGGCATTTTGACAAAGCCAACATGCTCTGCTCCCCAGAACTCTAGCCAAGCCA
>NW_007726932.1:84990-88481 GCF_000696425.1 Galeopterus variegatus
AAGCCAGGTTCTTGACTAGAGCTGCACATACCTTCTTGGGAATTTCCTTACATTGCTCTTCCAGATAATTTGCTTTCCCCTTTTCTCTACAGAGTCAACTCTGTCTTGTAGGGCACCTGGCTTTCCTCTGGACCTGCCAGTCATATGCCTTATTCTGTCTTATATACCATACTCTTATTATTTAATAGTTTCACGTGTGCACATCTGATCATGCTGATAAAATAACTAACACCTTGAGGCTCCCATGCCATCATTGGTGTCCCCTCCCAGGCATGCCCTGAGTGTAGGAGATGCTTCAACACAGATGGTCAGCCAAGCGAGCAGGTTGAGTCTATGAGCCAAACTCACTGGTACCAAAGTCAAACCTCATTCCTTCAGTGTGTGCATTCAGGGAACACGAATGTGGTGCCATTCAGCTTAAATGAGTTTTGATTCAATTTCACCTTGGCCTAGCTTTATGACAATTTTGCTGAAGGGATTCCAAGACAGCACTTTAATAAACTGCAGTATTTTGTTTGTATTAGCAAAAACCAAGGTACATGAAGCAGGGCTGATTCCCTTTAATTCTTTAATGAAAAGCCACCAGATTGGCAGAAGAAATCACCTCTGAGAACAGTTCCTTTCCCTCTTCAGTTCTGCATACTGGTCTCCTTCAGACCCTCATTAACCACACACCTTTGTAAGGTGTCAGCTTAGCTAGGCTAAACCGCACTTCCCAGATTTGCCTCCCCTGGAGGTTTTCTGCTAAGGGCCACAAGAGAGACTCCTATGTGGGATTTGTAGAGCAGCAGTGAAGCACCCACCATTTCTTAGTTCATGTGCGTAGTTACCTGATCTTCTGGTCCTGCAATTGTCCCACCTTTTCTGGATCCTCCTTCAGGATTTTGATTCACAGGCAGGTGTGTGCATGCTTAGGTCCCTAACACACTGTCAAGGTCAAAGGCAACAAGTGCTGCCACAGGTTGCAGTCTGCTCTATGGGCTCGAGTTTGTTCTGGCTCTCCCTCGCTTTACATCCCTCTTCTAAACTTCATGACTCTCTGTCCTGTGCACTTCAAGTTCCAACATCAAATGTCAAGACAAGAGCCTTACACACACGGCTGACCCACAGCTGCCTGGTGGTTCTGCCTCCCTTCTTGAACCCTGGCTAAGTCTTCTTTGAGATTTCAGCTCCATTCCTGCTTGGAAAGGTCAATTCCACCCTGTTCTCTGCCCACCAGCACAACATTCCTGTTCTTTATGATACTTAACACTGCTGCACTTTTCCATTTATTTGTGGGATTATATAAAGCACGGCTGCCTCCCTCATCTGACCACATCTCCTTGAAAATAGGGCCATGTCTATTTCCTTGTGGTTGTATCCTTTGCTCATTGGCATGCATCTAAAGAACACTCGTGGAATGTTTGAGCATTGAGTAGATTTGTTCCCAGCCAAAGCAATCTGTTGCATTTTGAAAAAAAAAAAAAAAAAAGCAACATATCACAGAACAATATGAAGGGAAGTTTCATGCCTGTATTTTTGCTCACCTTTTTATCCCATGTGCCTACCACAGAGTAGATATTTAATAAATATGTTTATTTAATGACTGAACAAACCGACACAACTAAGATCCACCCCTGGCTCTTGATAAAGTTCTGCTCCGCAGTCTTTGGGACAGGAATGGCCCTGGCTTGGTGATTTGGGGCAAATCATTTTACCTCTCCAAGTCTCAGTTCTGTCATCTCAAAAACAGAGACCACAACGTCTTCTTTCTGGGCTTGCAAATATTGAGAGATAATGGATGTAGATACATACTTATAAAGTCTGATGAGGAGAGAGTTGTTCTAGCATTTCCCACATTTGTGACCACAATTTAACAACCCCATCTTAGTTAATCTTAATCCAATCTATCATATTCTTATTACTCATAGCGTGAAGCCTACTAGGCTTCCAATAATGTCAAAACATAGCTGGGGTGCCCTGGTTATGCCTGTGTTAGCTTTTTCCATTATAAACTCCTATTTTCAGGATCTCGTGTGTTAGTGGAGACTCTGCGGTTTCATCATTTTCTGTAATTGCTGTGAGTGCCACCTCCTTCCATGTGAAATGTCACGTATTTTCCTGGTCTGAACAGCAACAAAAAGTCATGTTTCATTGATCAGTGCTGTGGTACTTCTTTTGAGAATGCACTTTAAAAATAAATTATAAAGTAGTCCTATGACCGTACATGTGTAAAAAAGACATGTTTAGAACACACAAGAATGTCAGCTTCCTCTCATTCTACCGCTCCCCATCCTCCCAGGACTAGTGCAATTCACATTTTACAGGTGTGTTCTGGTGGATGCTAATTTCATCCATAATTCTTTTGGCAGAGTCCAAGTTTGTGTTTAATTAACTAAATGACTTGAGCCATCCAATTCTTGTTGCTACTAATGTATCACAATTAGAGCAAACAGTAGCCATGGAAACCATTGGCTCTGTTATAATTTCTAAAAGAGGGATGGCTTACTTTTGAGCCCATCAAATGCTTGACTCCCCACAACATACGCTTACAGTTATTGCTAAATTGGGATTTGGTCACTTTGGAACGTAGCATGTAGCTCCTCATTTCAAATGAATGTCATTATAAGGCGTCTGCCATTTCACTGATGTTTGCCAAGTTCCAATCATTCCCATATCCTTCATACTTATGTGCAATCAGGGAGATATCTCAGTTCATAAAAACAGATATAAATTCACAGTGGGGGTAGGGAAAAAAGATAAAAATCTGTGATGGGCTAAAACTGTGACAACCTTGAAATAAACTATTCACTTCCTCCTCTTAGAGGTTTTTCTCCCCACTCCCTGTGGCAAGAATATCATTTCAGTGATTTCACCCCCAGGGTCAGCTCCACCACTAGAAAGAAAACAGAGGTACAATATTGAAATTCTGGATGAGGCTGCTGTAACGTTAACAGCCAGGAAGATGGAGAGGGTGCTCCCAAACAGGAGTTGCTAAATGGGAATTTACAATTCGGGTCATTTTCAAGCAATTTCTGCACTCTATAACCAGATATAAAAGTGAAGAGAAAAGTAAAATGCAACATTTCTCTACCAGCATATAAAAGTCTTCTTGGAAATAAAGTCACATATGTATATTTATAGGTACTACACATATACCACTGGTACTGGGCCTGAGTGCCAGTACTCTGCCTGGTATGCCATAAATGTAAATTGAAACCATTCTATTCATTTCCTGTAGCTCTGTTTCTGAAAATAAACTATGGCTCTAAGTCAATAATTCACTGAGACAGTCACTTAATATTTAATCTATCTAAAATCCTAAAATATAACCCTCTTTCCCCAAAATGAGTTGTGTTTAGCTGAGAAAGTAGATAAAATATTTTATTTTATTTGCCAGGTAAAATAGTGGTCAGCCTGTTAAATTAAATTCCAGATAAGCAATGGCAGGATCTTTAGTATAAGTATGCCCCAAATAGTGCATATTTTATTCTAAGAAATATTCATAACTT
>NW_007726932.1:88958-114386 GCF_000696425.1 Galeopterus variegatus
TTTCATGGCTTAATTTTTTTTTTTTTAAAAGATCCGAACCCGGGGCCTTGGTGTTATCAGCACCGCGCTCTCCCGAGTGAGCCGCGGGCCGCCCCCCATGGTTTAATTTTTGGGAAGAAATTTCATCGTATATGAGGAATAGTCCCACACACGGCTGGCTACTTGGTTCAGTTGGTTACAGCGCAGTGTTATAACACCAAGATCTAAGGGTTCGGATCCTCTCGCCGGCCAGCCTCCAAAACAAACACACACACAAATGAAAACAAAGCAAAGGAGTAGTTCCAGGGATGATTGCCTACTCAGATAATTAGGGACATCTCGTCATCGACACTTACAAACTTTATCCTCCCTGTGCCAGCCGGCTGCTGCCATGCCCCAACCCCCCCTTCCAATTTTTCCTGCAGTTTTAACCTCTCAGATGAACTTTGGTTACCCTGTGGGAGACTGCTGGAGAGAAAGAGAGACAGACAGAGAGAAAGAGAAACAGAGAGAGAGAGAGAGAAAGAGAGGGAGATGCCTTCCTTTTTTGACTTTTCCTATCCAAATTCTTTTTAGTTTAGCTTTGCTTCCCATTCAGCCCTTTCAAAGGGGGACACAAAAAGGAAGGTCTGATTGTGGCAGAAAACTAAGATGGTGCCTTCCTTGCCTATTTTGCTCATAAAAGCCTTAGCCATGATGGTATGACCTGACCTTCTCGTGACACATATAGGGAAATAGGTAGGCCCTCTGGAGTGACAGGCCAGGCTTGGGTGGCATGATAGTTTCTGCCCTTAAAGACAACGCTGAAAGAATTCAAATGAGGCATGAGGAAGCTTCTCAGGAGGTGTCCCATATAGGCCTGCTATGAAAGCTCTTCATTCTTTTCTGGCTTAGCATTCTGTCATGAGCTTGTGTGCATGGAGGCTTGTTCTGGCAACGATCGTGGAGTGAGCAGGACAGAAGCCATATTGGGACCTAAAACCGCAAGGGCTCTAAANATCTTTAGTATAAGTATGCCCCAAATAGTGCATATTTTATTCTAAGAAATATTCATAACTTATTTACAATTTAAATTTAACTGGGTGTTCTGCATTTTTATTCACTAAATTTGACAACTCTAGAAGAAAACTTTTGTACAGATAATATTTCTTTCAGTCTGTAGCACTGTTAATAAATGTTAGAGGTCTCTCTTCTTTTCTACTTCTTCATACTAGGGATAAGTACTGAGTACAGAGGCCAGGCAAATAAGGGGAGTGGGAAATGAGACTTGGGTAAAGAAAGGCTAAGGAGTCATCAGGACTTGTGGTCTGCATTCAGTTCATAGGCTGACACTTCTAAAATAAGGAAAAGGCAGAATTTTTTAAAAAATAGCACTGGGCCAGCCCGTGGCTCACTCGGGAGAGTGCGGTGCTGATGACACCAAGGCCATGGGTTCGGATCCTATATAGGGATGGCCGGTTGGCTCAGTGGCTGAGGTGGTGGTGACCACACCAAGTCAAGGGTTAAGATCCCCTTACCAGTCATCTTTAAAAAAAATAAAATAAAATAGCACAGGACTGCTGAAATTGTTTGCCTACAACTATCTCATGCTTCATTGACAACTAAGTCCGGATCAGACAAATAGGGAGGAAGGTGAACATAGAATGTCAGGCTTAAAATGTTGTGGGACCTTTACGAAAGAGAAAGCATTGATAAGCATTAGTTCATTAGTCCATCTGGCCATTTCTTCCTAGGGAATGAGTACCTGATAAAACCTTGAGTTCTTTAAATCTACCTCCACACTGAATCCAGCCATAGTTGGTACATGTCCCATAGATAGATTTTCTTCCTTAAAAATAAATCACTGGATAACTCCATGTTATTGCTCTTGCTCAGAAGACATAAGAAAAACAAGGCAGTTGACAATGATCCTTGGAGAACTGACCCCTTTACAGCTTTTGGAGTCACCTCTAAAATTTGCATTTTGTGTAAAATATGAACTGACTCAATTAAGTCATACTGTTGAGTTGGCAGGCTCGGATGTCTTGGTCTTGGTCATGGCTCAACCTCCTCAGACCAAGCAGATCTTTTTCTGCAAAGGCCAACATTTTTCTCAAATCAACCCATTCCTCTCTACCTTATAAGTGCACATAAGTTGACTCAAAGCCATTGTATTGTTCAATTTAGACTTTTATTGACACCTGACGTTTGAGTAATATTCCAATTCCTCAGCTTCATCAGTTAGGGCCAATTTAGTCTTTACATTATGTTGATAACTTAAATTGTTAGCAGGAACTGTGTCAGCACTAGAGAAGAGAAACCTGTCTTCGAATTACATTTAATTACCTTCATTAAGTACTAAAGCATTTGGTGACACGTATTTGTAAAGTGGGCCAAATAAAATAACCCCAGTGCATCTCATTTCCTGAATATCCCAGGCTTCCTTCCACTTCTGTCCTCCCTGTGTCTATCACTGTCCTCTCTAGTGTTATGGTCAAAGGAAAAACCACCCACACACTCTCCACTGGAAGATCAGACCATTTTCTGAAAATAAATCATTTTTTTGATCTCTAGACCTCTGACGATAAAGACTTTTATAAAGCAATGCTCACTACAGATTTGCATTCCCCCAAGGGGCTAAAAGTGGGCAGTTTCTCCTTACAGAGCAGTGCCCACGGTCAAGAGAAGTGGACCTTCTAATGGATTTTCTGCATTCTTATCAGGAGGTGGCTATTGACACGTCCAGCCCATTGTAATTGGCACCCTTCGAGGTATGTGGTGAGCATATTGATCAGTAAATGAATGAGTGGATTGAGAAGTTGCTTGACAGCTCATGGGAAAGAGATGAGGCTTTGTCTTGGCTAGTCCTGGCTTTGTCTTGCCAGGGGATTCCGGGTTACAGTCAAAACAGACTTTTTAAAAGAATGTTCAACCAGACTCAATTTACTCTGTTCTTACCCTGTTTGTGATATTTGATTCAGTCCTTTAAAGTTACAGTTGGCAACAGAAAATAAACCATTTGGGCCTACATTAATTAAAAAAAAAAGAAAAAGAAAAGAAAGAAACAAAGAAAAAAATCAAACTTCCCTATCTCTTTTCTTTGGTCTCTTGAAAGTGGTCACATTTCCTAAGTTTTCCTTTTGGTATTTAAGGTCACAGTCTTGATTGCTAGAAATATTTGTGACTAGCTATACCTAGTGTTTTTCTCTTAATAAACACTTAAACAGCACTTAAAAGGTATTAAAACCCTAAGGCAGGATGGATACACACACATACAACCACACACACATACACAGAAAATAACTGATGAAAACCAAAGAGGAAATCTTCAAAAAAGGAAAAAATAAGAAATAAAAAAAGAGGTATGTTACTACTTTCAAAGGAGAAAAACTGACTGACTTCATAAAAGCAATATAAGTAAAAAGACCACAAAATGCCACCTTTAAAGTGGAAATAAATTTCCAAAGAAACACTCAACTACTCAAAGAGTATGATACAGACACAAGGAAAACTAAGATCAGATTACAGTTCAGAGATTTAAGAAGAAATGAAGGATCAGGAAGAATAGGTGTATGTATATAAATGAATCTTAAATCTATTATGCAATAACACCAACTTTAGGGGTATAAAATGCATGACATCTAATAATGTATGGCATACAAACAAGGAAGAGAGTTAATAAAATTACTGTTCCAAAACACTAGCATTATCAAAAAAATGATAAAAGTAATAATTTGTATTAGAATTTAATTCAAGAATGCCTGTTGTGATTGCTGGGGTAACCAAAAACATATATAACAGGTTATTGCAGGAGAGGGAAATTAAATAAAAAACAACAACAACAAAAACCATTACATATTTGTTTTATGTTCATTTCTTGCTTTCCTATGGATTAATCAAGGATGACAAAACCAAAGTAAATAAGGCAAAATATTAAGTGTACCAAATTAGATTGGAAAACAAAACCCAACTATATGCTTTAAGTATAAGGACACAGAAAGTTGAAAGTAAAAGGATAGGAAAAGATATTCCTTTTGAACTTGGTCATTTATTCTAAGTCCATGTGAGGATTGGGCTGAGATTGTGGATTCTGGGTTCTTATCTCCAATGGGATCCTTTGGTCTCTGACATCACTCCAAACCTGCTGAGGAGTTAGCAACTGGAGGAAGGAACAAGGGGGACTTCTGAGATGCTCGTAATGTTCTGATTATTGATCTGGGGGTTGCTTATCAGGATGTGTGTGAAATTTCATTGAGCTCTACCTCTGTGTTTAAGGTACTTCAATTAATCAACTGATTAATTTTTTAATTATGGTTTTCTATAACTTAAACAGCAGTATTATCAGAACTTCTCACACAAAAATAAGTTTTTCTGGAATGTTTCTATACCAAGACTTAGAAGATATAGCATGAAGATCAGTCAAAATATCAAAACATGAGGTTTGGGAGCTGGCCAGTTAACTCAGTTGGTTAGAGCGTGATGCTGATAACACCAAGGTCTAGGGTTTGGCAGTACAGGCCAGCCACCAAAAACCAACCAACCAACCAACCAACCAACCAACCAACCAACCAACCAACCAAACCTGAGGCTTTGATGTCAGAAATTGAGACTTAATATCATTGTCTTAAGATATAGTTTAGTGAATGCTATCTTAAGATGCTTGTCTGGAAGGGGCCTTAGACAGGAAACTGAGGCCCAGATCATCTAACTTTTCCTGCTATGGGTCATATGTGTTTGGGGGGAATGCTGAGAGATGTTCTCTCTTGTTATTAAAGCAAAATGTAAACATTCTACAACTTCTAGGGAAAAACAACTGTTTTCACACTGGGAAGATATGGATGTTTTCTTCTACACTTCCTTGCTCTGGGAGAAGTGGTTGCCTTATGTTTAGCTCCTGAGCGTCAGAGATGAATAATGCCTCATATTTAGAGTGTTCATCAAAAGCCCAGTCACCATCTGGTCTAAAATCTAGCTGCCTTTACAAATGTTTTGTCAGTTATAATTGAATCTTGCTGAAATATGCATGACATATGCACGGTATGGCTGGAATTTTGAATGCATGGACTAAATCCTATCCAGTAGTTCGAGGACAGCAGTGGAGGCAAATCTTTTATTAATAAAATAAACCAAACACTTCTACTATCTATACTATCAAAGCAAAACCTCATTAATCTGATAGTCACTGATTCCAAATTCTTGTTCATTTTGGCTAAGTAAAACAGGCAGAATTTAATTCAGCTCTTGAAAAGTGTTTCCCTGGCAAACTCAAAGGGTAAATATATTGAAAGATAGTTTTATAGCACATAAATATGTTAAAAAAGACTTAGAAACACTAATTATATATTCATGTTGCTGATAATTATATGTTCATATTATCTGTTCTTTAAAGCAGCTCATTAATTTACTCTGAAAGAGTAATTGGTTCAAGTTACTGTGCACAGTTGAAAGAAATGAAATCCTGCTTCCTTAAAGATAAGCAATGGATCTCTCACTGAATTTAATTGGTCCTCTCTACAAACTAATTCAAATTCTTGCAGTTTTGCTGAAGTTGTCTATAAGAATTCTCCCTTGCTGCCCAAATAAATTACTTTCCTCTAAATCTAAGTTTTCCCAGATATTAACAAATCTGAATGTCCATTTCCCAAATCTTTACTGGTTATCCATCCAAAATCCTTTTTACTCTTCATCCTAATTCTGCTCTTTCATGCCACACAGAGAAGTTGGAGCCTCTACTTTGTGACAGCCCAGTGTATATTTTAAGGCAGCTATCACATCTCTTCAGCTGTCTTATCTTCTTCAAGTCAAATATATCCCTTTACTTCCCTAAGTTAAAGCTTAGTTTTTTCATGATCCTCTTAAACTTGGCGGCTCACTCTAAATCCAGACCTATCCTGATTCCAATGGTTCCCAGGGGTTTTAGTGCAGAGTTCCCTCCTTAAAGGCAAGGACTCATCTCTGCACATGTTAGTCCAGGGCTTGGCATGTGAAATGCACATTGTCCAATGATTTTAAATGCTTCATGGTATTATCTCAATTTAATTCTGAAAACAAGCTCAAGGAAGTGGCTACTGTGCTTGTCATGCCCACCTTGCAGATAAGAAAAGTGAAACAAAACAGAGAGGTAACAGAAACTTGCTCAATTTAATTCTGAAAACAAGCTCAAGGAAGTGGCTACTGTGCTTGTCATGCCCACCTTGAAGATAAGAAAAGTGAAACAAAACAGAGAGGTAACAGAAACTTGACTAAGAACATACAATCTGAAAGTGTTGAGCTAGTATTGAGACCTTTGAAATCTGGCTCTGGCGTCCATGATCTTAACTGCTAGCTACTCTTTAACCATCTCACCATGTTGCACTATGAATACCATGACTATAGAATTACCAACCAAGACTTCCAGAAGGGTTTAAGAAAGCATCTAGCACAGACACACAGATAAGAAGTGAGTCTGAGAAGGCAAGGGACTTCGAGGTAACAAAAGCTAGTGTTAAAATTCCGGGCTATTGGCTTTTAGTCCAAACCTCTCCCCGTAATATTCTTCCTGACAATTAACAATTTAAAAAATTTTTTGAATGTTTTTTTTTAAATTTGTAATTTTTGTACTATTATACTGTGAATTAACTTCACTGTTGCACATCTCTAGACTTCTGTTTGTAAGGAAGACCTGTGCATTTCTACCTTTATTGGGCACATGCTGGTCAATGGGGATCTCGCTAGTATGCAGATTCTAATTCAGTGGGTCTGGATGGGGCCTGTGATTCTGCATTTCTGAAATGCTCCCAGATGACGTAATGCTTTCAATCAGTGGATCAACATTCACAAGCAAGGACACAGCTATTCTAGTTCTTTGGGCTCCAGTTTCCATTGCCAGTTATTGAGAGGCTCGGCCTTGACAATCACAAAGGCCCCTTCAAGCTCTAGTAAGTCAATGACAATTTTACGTTTCTCTCTGGTCTCTCTCTTCTAATTTCTTTATTTTCTCAGCTGATTTTCCAAATTGTGAGGTGTGATTACAATAGATGTTAGGGTTGAGAAAGGCCTTCCAAACACACATGCCTTCCAATCCCAGCTTTGCCACTTTATACCTGCTCCCCGAGGCTCAGTTTTCTCGTGTGTAAAATGCAAGTAACCCCTTTACTATACAAGGTGGTTGAAAGGATACCCCAAATTACTGTTTATACTTTGGCCCAGAGGAGATAATCAACGGACCTGGTTTCTATCCAATGTCCACCACCACCTCTCTCAAGTAAGTTAAAAGTTCAATCACATCACTTGCCTTCTCAAAAATTGCCTAGAGGTTATTAGTGTTTCATAAAGCCCATCATCCCCATTATTATTACTGGGGGTATGAAGAGTCCTTTTTCTCTACTGTATGTAAAAGTGAGATATTTCTTCTTAATCTTTAGGTTAACAATAGGGGATCAGAATGTGCAAAGCCACCTATAAAGAGAGGGTGGACCACGACCAGAAGACTATGGCCCAAGAAGACTTATGGAACCAACAGACCAAAAGAAAGCATGTGGTCATCAGAGAGGGGGTTGATTTTCTGGGGAAACTTTGACAAAGTTTAAGAAAATTTAAGTGCCATGTGCTGATATGTCTGGTTCTCCAGCAATAGTATCCAGACTGAAGAGAGTAAGAGAGTTACTTGGTTTCTAAGTTAACTCATCCAAAGCCCTTAACCATTCATCCATCAGACTCCCCACCATTATTTCCCTGATCATAGGAAAGAGAACATATCAGTTACTCTAAAATGAATACGCTGCATCCAGGGACAGTTCTGTATCACACGACAGATGAATGCTCTGCTATTCCACTTTTTATACATCAATCCCACGAGTTTGGATAATGTGAGTGGATCTATTACAAAGGTGGTAATTGAAGTAGGTGGTCACAGAGGTCACCTAAGCAGATGCAATTTCATCCGTGGAGGAGTTCTATGGAGCTGACAACTCAGAACAATGTGAACTAATATGAACTAGGCAAGGACCATGGGTGGAGAAAGAAGAACCACTGTCCATTGCACAGTCATGAAGGGCTTCTCTGAGGAGGTGGCCTTTGTGCTGAGACCAGAGGTGTGGGAAATACTGAAGAAACAGCATTCCATATTGAGCAGGGGTCGGGGGTTGTGCAGAAGTGGCTAAAGTGTAGTAACGAATGAGCCTCATGTGATCCAGAAATAGAAAGAGAAAGCCTGGGAAGAGGAGTGCAGAGGTGACAGCCCACTGGATGAGCTTGGTTAGAAAGGAGGGAGGGACCATATTATGTGGGCATTAAAGACTAGACTTTCCATACACAACAGTGGGTGCAGCAGGGAGCCACTGGAAAGTGTTTAATTGGGTAAAAACGTAACCATTCTCATTAAAAAAAAAAAAAAAAAAAAAAAAAAAAAAAAAAACTCTTTCTCTGTGGAGAAGAGAGAACAGGTATGAAGACAAAGTAGAGAACTGAGTTTAAAGGCATCACAGTGGTGAGGGAGGATGGAGGACTGTACTCAGGAGGTAGCAGTGGAAACAGGAAACACAGAGGGACGACAGATATTTTGGAGAAAGGACTTGTTTCTTCTTCCCTAAAGGGTTTTCTGCACCTGCGTGGTTCCTTCCTTGTTTCTTCCTAACCACACCTAGTTCATTCCTTCATGTGTCATAGCTTACTGTGCTCACTTCTGTCCTTCTCTGCCAAGTCACAGGTCTGTCAAAACAATAAGGCGACAGTTTTATATAATGATTATTAGCACTCACTAATGGCCAGGAACTGGTCCAAAGAATTTAGGTGGATTAATTCATTTAATCTCTCACAACAATCTAAGAAGATAAGTACTTATTAGCATCTCCACTTAATAGATGAAGAACATGAGGTTCAGCAAACTTGAGTAACTTGCACAGGTTTGGAATTGGAATATGCACTTGCAGAATTAAACTGGATGTGATCCATGAGGCAATGCCCAGGTATTCAAAGACTGCTTTGCACACAAATGTTATCAAAATATTTGCCCAGGGCAGACAGTACTCCATTGGCTTAGCTATGTCTAGAGAACCAAAAACTATTACTATATTTTAAATATCTTTTTATTGTTATTTGATTTGGGTTTTTAATTGGTCAGCCCAGGATAGCCCAAGTAATGTTCCAGCTAATCATATCCTGGTGGTTGTAATCTTCCACTCCAGTGAGTAGTGTGATGACAACAGGGGAAACAAAATCAAAAACAGAAACTTTTCAGCTCTAATAACATGTGGCCTTGGGAATTATCTAAGGCTGAGGAAGGCTAAAATTTTGATTTCTACAAGGACAATGGAATAGGCCAGATGTAATGACCTGAATCATGAAAATAAGAAACAAAACCCCAAGCTGCTTCTTTTGGATGGACTTTGTACCTTACAATTTGCCACCTTTGCAATAGCTGACTTTTTTTCCTGGTATACTTCTTTTTGTTAGATCAGTTTCCCACTGAAACTAAAGAAATAAGAAACAAAACCCCAAGCTGCTTCTTTTGGATGGACTTTGTACCTTACAATTTGCCAACTTTGCAATAGCTGACTTTTTTTCCTGGTATACTTCTTTTTGTTAGATCAGTTTCCCACTGAAACTAAAAATTCTCTTCAAATACATAGTAGGTTATTTAATTCTAAGTAGTGGTTTTATGGCAGCAGCCACATATTTTGATAGAAATGAGAATGTAAATGAAAATGCTCTAAAATATTGCAGAGAATAAAAAATACTATCTGGTTGTTTCATTTGCAGGGTAATTACTTCGTTATTAACAACAACATCAACAGGGCTGTTAGAAATACCTGGTAATGGGCTGTCATGTCTATTGGTGTTGGAGGATTCAAATTACTTTGAAAAGCATCTCTATTTTGGCTGATTATTTATTCAATAGACAATTCATGAATGACTTTGCACATTTTTAAAGAAAGGATTCGTTGAGATAACTGCCAGCACTAGGTAGTAAAATCCCAAACTATTTCAGACATACAATTCAAGCAACTTTTAGCAGAAGGTAGTTAGCCAAAAAATCTTCCAAGTAACTTACTTTCAATAAGATAGATACTCAGTCACACTTGCTGAATGACCACCCTCTTTCCAAAAAGAAAGAAAAAAGTTAAATCATAAATATCAAGTTATTGGAAGGCAATGGTTGATTTTTTTATTTATGTGAAACCAAGTCAACCAAGAACCAGCAATAAAGAACTAGTAATCTATTTGGCATAAATATCCAGATATAAACAGGACAGCTATGTCCAGAACTTAATTTCCTTCTCATATCACTTGTTTTATTTTTCCCTGTGTAAGGAAGTGGTTCTCTAAGTAGTTTAGCAAAATTGGCTGATTTCACTTTAAATTCACCACTTACTCACTGCAAATGGGCTCCTGATGTTACCCAATGATGATCTTATATTTCTAGCCCTATGTGATTTCACTTTCTAGTTGACACTTTTATACATTGTCCTCACTCAAAAGCCCAACACCTCCTTCCCTGGCCTTCACACCCATATAGTGGCTTTGCTTTATATTTCACAGAATAGAAGTTGTCAGAAAGAAACCTCTACCAGCTTCCAAGCCCACATCTACCCACCTACCTGCACCTGTGTCCACGCACTTTGCTCCCCGTCCTGGTGACGCGACTGAACTGCTCCACTCACACTGTAGAGCTCCTCTGCTCTCCCCTACTCAAGACTGTAATTCCAGCAATCTCCATGCCTGCCCTGCCTGCGTCTTCAATTTCTCTCTTTCTACTTTATTGTCCCCACCTGCACATTATAATGCTGTGATTTCTCCCAGCATGAAATTTCATTTATTGACTCCAGTTTTTTCACCATCTAAAATGCCATTTCCCTGCTTCTCTGCAGTTACGGATATCTGGATAATTTCTAGCTAAGAACAGTGAACTACTGATGAGTAGTTTTGCATCCTATTTCAAGGCTCTATCTTTGGACTGTGTAGATGAATGTATTCAGTCTCCTCTCTAATGATAGTCTCACTCATTATCCTAATTACCCCCACCATCCTGGCCTTTGCCAACATATACAAAAATAGCTCCTACCCCCATTATGTAAAAACCTCAACCCAATTTGCCTTTCTGACCAGTCTCTTACCCACCCTTACATTTATCTGCTCTAGACAAGATGTAATTATCTGCAATTGACACCGAATCACCATCCAAACACTCAAACTATCACTCAGCTTCAAACTAGATTTCTTCTCAATAGTCTTTGTTCCAGTAGAACTGTTTGTTACATGATCCATCATAGAATTTTCACTATCATATATACAGTAAGACCCTAACATCAACAAGTTCTTTAAATACCTACTCACGTTCCTCATTACAATACTAATCCTAGTCACCGCCAATAATCTATTCCTACTTTTTATTGCATGGGAAGGAGTCGGCATCATATCTGTCCTCCTCATCAAGATGGTGAGATGGCCGAACAGATGCAAACACAGCGGCTCTGCAAGCAATCCCCTACAACCGCATTGTGGATGTTAGCTTTATCTTAGCCATAGCATGATTCCTCACACACTGAAACACATGAGACTTTCAACAATTATTCATTCTTAACACAAACCCAGACCTCCCCCCACTAAAGAGTCTTCTCCTTGCTGCCGCAGACAAGTCAGCACAATTTAGCCTACACCCATGACTACCCTCAGCAATGGAAGGCCCCACACCCGTCTCAGCCCTAGTCCACTCCAGCACAATAGTCGTAACAGGAATCTTCCTACTAATCTGATTCTACCCATTAATAGAAAACAACAAAGCAGCCCAAACACTAGCACTATGCTTAGGTGCTATCACCACACTATTCACAGCCATCTGTGCCTTAACACAAAACATCAAAAAAATCATCACATTTTCTACTTCAAGCCAACTAGGATTAATAATAGTGACAATCGGCATCAACCAATCACATCTAGCATTTCTCCACATCTACACACACGCATTCTTCAAGGCTATCCTATTTATGTGCTCCAGCTCCACTATCCATAACTTAAACGATGAACAAGACATTTGAAAAATAAGAGGCTTGTTTAAAACCATGCCCTTTACATTGACCTCTTAAATTATCAGAAGCCTTGCACTTACAGGCATGCCATTCCTAACAGGTTTTTACTCCGAAGACCTAATCATGGAAACCGTGAACATGTCGTACACCAATGCCTGAGCCCTAATAGTCACACTCATCGCCACCAATCTCACAGCCGCCTACAGCACTAGAATCATCTTCCCCACACTACTAGGACAATCCCGCTTCCCAACCCCAGTAAACATCAATGAAAACAACCTCACCCTCACTAAGTCAATTAAATGCCTAGCAATTGGCAGCATTTTCACAAGCTTCATCATCTCTAACAACATTACTCCTACAAATATCCCTCAAATAACTCTACCCCCTTTCCTCAAACTCTCAGCCCTTCTCGTAACCATCCTAGGCCTTACCATAGTGCTAGAACTAAGCCTAAGCTCACTAAATTTAAATTTCAACCCCCCACACATGCATACAAATTCTCTCCTGGGATTTTTCCCAAACATCATATACCACCTAACACCCCACCTCAACCTAACCATAAGCCAAAGTGTAGCCTCTCTAACACTAGACCTGACCTGACTTGAAAAAGCAATTCCTGGGGCTGGCCCGGTGGTGCACTACTACAGTGCGCCACTTGGGAGCGCGGCGGCGCTCCCGCCGAGGGTTCGGATCCCACATACAGACCGGTTCCCGCTCACTGGCTGAGCGAGGTGCAGGCACAACACCGAGGGTTGCGATCCCGTTGCCGGTCCGGTCCAGTATGGGCACGACACTGAGGGTTGCGATCCGTTGCCAGACACGAAAAAAGACAAATAGGAAAAAAAAAAAAAGAAAAGAAAAAGCAATTCCAAAATATATTTCCCACATTCAAGTACTAGCCAAACAACTGTTTATAACCAAAAAGGCCTAATTAAAATTTACTTTCTTTCCCTCCTCCCCTCAATACTAGTAACAATGTTACCAGTAATCTAACCACCCCAAGTAATCTCAATAACAATGATAATACCCACAAAGACCAACCAGCTACCACCATCAACCAGCACCCATAACTATAATAACACAGCTACACCTGCAGAATCCTCACAAAAATAATCCACTCTCTCCCCTCCTCAAAAATCACCCAGTCACCCTTATTTTCAAAATTAACAACAACCTCTGCCCCATTATACTCTATTATTCATAAAACCACAAGTAACTCCATCACCATCCCCGGCAATAAAGCTCCCCAAACCACAACATTCAAACCCCAAGCCTCAGGATATTCCTCAGTAGCTATAGCAGCAGTATACCCAAATACCAGCATCATACCCCCCAAGTAAACTAAAAACATCATCAACCATAAAAAGACCCCCTCAAATTAACCACAATTCCACAACCAACCCTGCCACTAATAATCAACCCCAGTCCACCATAAACAGGTGAAGGTTTTGAAGAAAACCCCATAAAATCAACAACAAATACAATGCTCAACAAAAATACAGTATATGTCCCAATTCTTACATGGACTGCAACCATGACCAGTGACATGAAAAACCACCATTGTATTTCAACTACATGAACCTGATGACCAACATCAGAAAATCTCACCCCCTTTTTAAAATCATTAACCACTCATTCATTGACCTACCAGCACCATCAAACATCTCAGCATGATGGAATTTTGGCTCACTGCTAGGTATGTGCCTACTACTCCAAATTATCACAGAGCTATTCCTAGCCATACATTATAAAGCAGACACAAGGACAGCATTCTCCTCTGTCACCCACATCTGCTGAGACATAAACTATGGCTGAGTTATCTGATACATGCACACTAACTGGGCATCTGTATTCTTCATCTGCCTCTTCATGCACGTGGGCCGGGGCCTCTGCTATTGATCCCACACCTACCTAGAAACCTGGAACATTGGCATTATCCTGCTCTTCACAGTAATGGCCACAGCATTCATAGGCCGTGTCCTGCCCTAAGGACAAATATCTTTCTGAGTGGCAATGGTAATCATAAACCTACTATCTGCCATCCCATACATTGGCACAAACCTAGAAGTGTAGAGGATTCATAGAGCAAATGTACCTCACAGGGCCTGGTTTTCCAAAGCCTTTCAGTTTCAAGTATTGACCTTGCAAAGGACAGGAAATTTCCCCCAGGGCATTGAGTCTCTGTTGCAAGATAAGAATCCGGTAACACAGCAAGGCTGCTGGTTCTAAGACAGACAAGTTACTAATTGATATGTAAAGTTACTAAAAAGCTGCTAGAGGGAAAAGGAACGTCTGCTAAATCAAGCCTTTGTTAGTGGATCACTTAATTGCCTAACAGAATGTCATCTGACTTGTTTTTACTGAATGTTACCAGCTTCTATTGTAAAACTTGTTAAACTGTACTTAGCAAAACCCCACTGAATAAATGCAGGAAGAGAACCCCCCATTCATTGTTAATTTCCCAAATGGAAGAAAGGACTTGTGCTTGAGGAAGTTTTGGGATATTAACCCCTTTCTGGGGCTTCTCACTGCTCAAAACAGATGGGCTTTGAATAATCTTGGGCGGCTCCATCACCCAGGGGAAAAGGGGTGACAAATCCGTGGGAGGCAAAGCAACGTAGAAGAATTAGTCTGAGGTGGATTCTCAGTAGACAAAGCCACCCTTACACGCTTCCTCGCCCTCCATTTTATTCTACCTTTCATCATCTCAGCCCTAGCCATAGTACATCTATTCTTACATGAAACAGGATCCAGCAATCCCTCAGGAATCCCATCTAACTCAGACAAAATCCCATTCCACCTGTACTGCATGATGAAAGATGCACTAGGGGCCCGCCTATTGACCCTACTCCTCCTCACCCTTGTTCTCTTCTCTCCTGACCTCCTAGAGGACCCCAACTGTAGGGGAATTGTAGAAAAATATAACTTTAGTATACACAGTTTTGTAACAAATGCTTGCTAAAAACATTTTAAGTAAAGCAGCTTCTAAGAGGCCATATAAAGATCAGGCGGGCCAAGCACACCAAACATTCCAGGGAGGGAATGACGCCCACCTGGTTCCAGGAACTGACTAGTTCCTTATCTAAAGGCCACCTGGCCAGGCCCCAGGGAAGATAAATGATTGAGAAATGCACCGTTCCTTATCAAGATACCAGCCTGCTAAAGCCCACCTGTAAATCTAAAGGTGCCACAAATCTATCGGGGTACCAGCCTGCTAAAGTCTACCCATAAATCTAAAGGCACCGCAGATAACCAACAACTCATCCTGTCACAAGGGTCTGTCCAGAAAAACTGTATATAAGGTGCTTGTATTGTAAGCTCGTGGTCGCTTCTGTCCAGGAGACTAAGGGACCGCAGCATGCTGGAATAAAACACCTCTTGCCTGATTGCAGTGGTCTCAGTCTTGTAGTCTTTGTGAAGTGAGCCATCCCTGTGAGTGTGAGATTTGTGCATGGTGCACGGGTCTTACACAACAACTACACCCCAGCCCACCCCCTAAACACACCAATCCACATCAAACCAGAATGGTACTCTCTATTTGCTTATGCAATCCTACACTCCATCCCCAACAAACTAGGAGGAGTCCTTGCTCTCATCATATCTATCCTAGTCCTAACACTCATCTCGCCTTCAACTGTCCAAACAATGCAGCATAATATTTCGACCACTCAGCCAATGCCTATTCTGAATCTTAGTGTCTGACCTCCTCATACTCACATGAATCGGAGGCCAACAGGTAGAACACCCTTTTATCACCATTGGCCAATTAGCATCCCTCCTATACTTTCTCATCACCCTGGGCCTAATATTCCTTGCCAATGTAGCCAAAAATAAACTTCTCAAATGAAGAGTCCTTGTAGTATAGAAACTACTTTGGTCTTGTAAACCAAAAATGGAGAAAACATCCCCCTAGGACAGTCAAGGAGGAAGCCTTTCACCCCACCATCAGCACTCAAGCTGAAATTCTACTGAAACTACTCCCTGCACTTTTCGAAAATGACCGTCTCAAGTACTATGCCAGGATTGAGACCACTGTACAAAATTATGGACACCCTATGTACATCGTGCATTAAGTGATTTACCACATGAATTTACTCTAGTTAAAATATATAGTTAATATAAGTGGGTGAGCCAATACTTAGGAGAAATACTTTCAAAGAAATAAAACTGTGTTTATACTTCTGTGTTCTTTTTAAGAAAAAAGAGTAGTTTTGTCCTAAGGCAATGACAATCAGTATTTTTTCTTTTTGTCTTCTTTACACTCTTCAACTGCTTTACACTGTTCACATACCTTACATTCTTATGCTCTTAAAACTTATTGAAGACTCCCAAGAGGTTTTATTTCTAGGTTGTAACTATTGATACTTACCACATTGGAAATTGAAACTGAGACATTTTTACGTGTTTCTATAATGATGCATGTGAAGATAAAAACATGAAAGGCTTGAATACTAATAGCATCTCAGTAACTGTATAAGGTTGGTTGTGACCTAAAATAGTGTCAGTTTGTTCCATATATGAAAAAGCGTAATGACAAACACAACTTGGAGAGTAAGACTTATTTGCCTTGGTTTTTATAATACCTGAATCTGAAAATCTATAAAATGTGTTAAAATATTAGCAAAGCTTCTTCAATTTTGATGGGTATAATTTCTTCGTTTATTGATTGATGCCTTCACCATCAATATGAAGGGTTACTCTCTATTTTTCTGCACAGTCTGTCTAGATAACAGATTTCTGTGCTTTCTTACCTGAGTAACTTCTAGGCTTTATGTTAACTTTATTATGCCTTTGATTATTAAGAAAACAAGCCAAGATTCCCAGCTTATAAAAGAGATGTTTGGGTTTTTTTTTACAATTGTATTATCTTTTATGCTTACTTTTGTGTTTTACTGTCACATCTTAACCAAGAGTCCAAATCACCTCTGAAAATTAAAAAAAAATTTTTTTTGCCTTCCTTCAAATAGATCTTTAATGTAGGAAAAAATATAAAACGTTCAGAACATCTTTTATACCTAAAACTACCTTTGAGATTATATAGACAGCACCTGGAAAATCACAAAGATTTGTTCGTTCACTTTATAAAAAGAGAGGAAGTAACTAGAAGTAATTAGCCTCATTTGCTATGTTACCACTGATGAGTTGCATGGGAAAAGTCAAACTAGAAGAGTTGCTCAGCCTTACCTATATTAAATTTATATATGAGAAATTTTATTAATATAAATATTCAGGAATTATATGCTTTATGGGAAGTTCCTAAAGATTCGTCAGTTTTCTCACTGTGCATGACATGTCTCTATTTGTCAGAGTCCTGGTTATGCTTGGCTTGATGGTGTTAGGCAACAATAGTGTAATGCAGGCTTTGGTCAACAGTGGCCCATCAGCCAAATATGGCTTGCTGCCTGTTTTTATAGATAAAGATTTACTGGAACACAGATGAGCCCATTTGTTTACATATTATCTGTGGCTGCTTTTGTACTACCATAGCAGAGTTGAGTCATTGTGACAGAAACCTTATATCCGACAAGCCTAAAATATTTACTATTTGGCCTTTTACAGAAAAAGTTTGCCAGTACCTGGTATAGTGTTATGCATAATTTTAGCTACTATCTAAAATGCTTACTTGGACACAACCTCTCTTCTTTAATTTAAATCTAGTATTTTCTAAGCCAATAGATTTCAATTAGGGATACACATCAGTGTTATCTCTGGAAGTTTTTTAATAATGCAGACATCTAGAACCTGCTCCTCTACATATGTAACCTGTATGTAATCTATTTATTTGACACCTTACTTCTTGGTATGCTATGTATAGTATTCCTCAGGAATGGTATATGTTATATATCAAGGTTTTTTCCTCTGTAAAAATTATGTTCATTTATTTTCATAAATTATATGTAGCATCCCCTCTCTTCTTTGAAAATTGCATTAATCATTATTCTTAGAGACATTTTATCTAAAACATTTTTTATTGGCTTTATGATCTCATTTTTCATGCCACAGAAACAACCAAATTTCCTTGTCAGTTGTATCATTCTTGATATGAACTCTCATCAGATCTTTCACATTTGCAAATTGCCAGTAATAAATTAACCACAGCCCTTTTGAGTGTCTGTCATCTAAACATACAAAACTACAGTTTTTGTTTCACTGTAACTCTTCCCTGAAGGCTCTGCAATCAGCTATAGACCCCCTCAAAGCCCTGAGGAAAAGGATTGATTCAGACTTGGATGGTATTATTTGGACAACTTTCAGACCATTCCAGAATTTCCAGAACTCTTTTTAATCAAAAAGCAGGCAGCTCAATGAGACTACTACCCAAAAGTCAAGTGAAGCAAGAATTAATTACTGATAGACTTCGGATGTGTTGTCCCTGCCAAAACTCATGCGGAAATTTGATCTGCAGTGTGGCAGTGTTAGAAACTTATTGACTCATGGGGGCAGATCCCTCATGAATGGATTAATGCTCTCCCTAGGTGGGGGGAATTAATGAGTGAGTTCTGTCTATTAGTTCTTGCAAGAGCTGATTGTTTAAAAGACCCTGGCACCTCCTCTCTCACTCTTGCTTCCTCTCGCCACGTGATCTGCTTTTACCCACCAGGTGCCTGCCACTTTCTGCCATGAAAAGAAGCAGCCTGAGGCCCACGCCAGATGCAGCTGTCCCAGAATCGTAAGCCAAATAAACCTCTGTTCTTTATAAATTACCCAGTCTCAGGTACTTCTGTTACAGCAACGCAAACGGGCTAATACAATTACCAAGGACTGAATGAATTAATGAAGGGAATTTTATTACATCATTTTTTTGCAGTATTGTCAATGTCAGCCTAATGCACTATTTTTTTAATAGATAAAGAAAACTTTTTCTTCTTAAATTCTTGACAACTATAACAATTGTGCAGGCTCTGCTTTTATAGACTAAAATGAAAGATTTGAAAGTGATATATGATTTTCACTTTTTTACTGACTGTGCCATCTCCAATTCAGAAACTCTTATTGAGTCTCCTGTACAGTGGTACATGACAGTAAAGTTATTTGCATGGATTCAATGAGGCTGTTCTCTTATTTTTACCAGAATATAGTAGGAAATATTGGCTACGCAACCACAACCTCGCCTAGTATATCATATTTGCAGATGACGCTCATTTAATCAGATATAGCAAGCCATTTACAAAAGTAAGATTGACTTTTATGGAACTCTTGCAAAAAAAAACTGGCATGGCACCTGGCTTTACAGAATTTCAGCATTACAGGTAAGGAATGTCACTTTCTAGCAGGCCAAGAACATTGGAGTAATTTGGGAATCCTGAGAAGAAAGAAACTTTCCCAAATTTATAGATGATTCAGTTAAAATCTGGTGGAGTTTCCTGGGCTAGGCCTTCTAGCCCCGGGATTGCAAATGATAGAGCATTTAAAGCACCAATCTGAGATTCCTTATGAAAACTTCCGGCAAAGAAAATAAAAGCAATTCTAGATAGCAAATTAACACTTGCTGTGCCTATGAAAATAACCAGGATAAGCCTAATGAGACCAGTATTATTTTATAATCATAAACACAGTAATCCCTCACTATCCTTGAGGGATTGGTTCCAGGACACCCCCGCACCATCAAAATTCATGTATGCTCAGGTCCCTGATATAAATGGTGTAGTACTTTTATATAACCTGTGCACAGCCTCTCATGCTTTAAATCATCTCTAGATTATTTATAATAAGTAATACAATGTAAATACTATGTAAATAGTCATTATACTTTATTGTTTTATTTGTATTTTTTATGGTTGAATTGTTACATTTTATCTTTCCAAATATTTTTGATCTGCAGTTGGTTAAATCTATAAATAGAAAACTCGTAGATGTGGAACTTGCAGATGTAGAACTTACCGATACAGAGTGTAGGGATACCGTGGGCACTCGAGCAGAGGGGGAGGGGGAAGGCACTCCCTGGCAACATGGCACCCTTCCTGGTTCTTCTCTGCAGTAAAAGCCCGCCGGCGCCAAAAACCTCAACCAGTCACAGGTCAAGACCCACCTCCCGCACAGCCCCATCCAATCAGCTACCACCCCATCCACCCCCTATCCAAACCAGGAACGCAGCTCCCTATAAATATACGCGCAGTCCTTGAATAAAGTGGAACTTCTCTGGTGAACTGTCAGCTCGGGTCTTGTGTGTCATCCTTTCATTGGTGTCAAAACCCAGGAGGAGTTCACCCCACAACAGGGGACTCCTTCCTCAGACTCCTCCACGATGCCCTGAGACTGACGGTCCGCCCTCGTCTATTTTCTCTGGCGCTGGCTTCCTTCACCCACCACTGGCTCATCCGTTAGGTAAGCCTCCTTTTACCTTTTGTCAGGCTTGTAGATTATTTAAACCTTCACCCTAATCACATCCCCCTGGCCCTGGAGGCTGAGCCCCCATTCCTCTCTCATTCTCTCACTCCTTTTAACCTTCCTCCTTCCGGGTCCTGGACCTCCGCCATCCATCAAAACCCTAGTGCTAGGTGCCTTCTGGCTCCAGGCAAATTCGCCTAAGGTAAGTGAGGGTCTAGGTGACAACCTACACCCCCTTCTCTCTGGGTCCATAATTGAACCTCTCCCTTGAGATCGGAGCAACTCATTGGGGACGCCCTCTGAGTCCCATCTTTCTCATCCAGCCGAAGGACTCATCTTTAATCCTCCTCTGACTTCTCTCCTCTAAACCCTTTTTCGGAATGGGAGCTTCTGCCTCCTCACTTTGGGGCGATTCACCCTTACAATGTGTCTTAAACAACCTCACCACCTTATCCCTCAAGCCTGACATTAAACCCAAACTCCTTACCAAATTTTGCACACAAGATTGGCCTTATTATCCCCTAGATAACCAAAATAAGTGGCCCCCTGNAAATTTTGCACACAAGATTGGCCTTATTATCCCCTAGATAACCAAAATAAGTGGCCCCCTGGGGGCACACTCGATCCCGACATTCTCCAGGATCTCTTTAATTACTGCCAGTGCCTGAAAAAATGGAGATTCCATACATTGAGGCTTTCCACCTACTTGCTCAAAATGCCCCTCTCTGTCTCACCTGTTCTCCTTCCCAAGTCCTCCTTGCTTCCAAACCCCCTCTATCCTCACCACCTTCACTACCCCCTACTTCTGATAATTTTGACCCTGCAGACGAACCCCCTCCATACAGGTCTCCTCCTCCTGTAACCCCCTCTGCTCCCCAACCCCCTCAGTTAACTCTGCCACCATCTTCTGCTTCACCTAGTCCGCCTGTTCTCCCACCTGTCTCCTCCTCCCCTGTTTCTTCCGGCCCTGCCTTGTGGCCATTTTCTGTCCCTCAACCCCCACAAGCAGCCCTGCCACCATCTTCTCTCGCCCCATCATTTCCTCCGCAGCCATCTTTTGTCCTGCCATTTTCTAGCCCCACCTTGCTGCCATCTTACTCCCTGCCAACTCCCATTTTGCCAGCCCTGGGGCCTTCCTTTAGCACCCCTGTAAATCGTTCTTGAGGACTCCTCCCCCCCTCCACCATCGCTCCTCTTCGTGAGGTGGCTGGAGCTGAGGGGGTTGTTAGGGTACACGTTCCCTTTTCATTAGCTGATCTTGCCCAGTTGGAAAAGAGATTAGGGTCCTTCACGCCCAGCTGGAAAAGAGATTAGGGTCCTTCACCACCGACCCCTCTACTTACATTAAAGAATTCCAATGGGTCCTTCAGGCATACAGTCTCACACATCATGACATCTATATACTCCTGGCCAACACCCTCCTTCCTGAGGAATGCAACCGTGTTTGGGGCACAGCTCAGAGCCATGCAGATGAAATCCACCGTACAAGCCCTGCCCTCCCTATTGGCCCCCAGGCAGTCCCCGAACATGATCCACATTGGGATTACAACACGCCACAGGGAATCCAGGCCAGGGATCACTTTAGCTCTTGCCTTCTGGCCGGTCTTAGAAAGGCTGCCCGCAAAGTTGTTAATTTCCAAAAGGTCCAAGATGTTCTCTAAAAAAAGGAGGAAACTCCGTCTGAGTTCCTCAATCGACTAGCTCAGGCTCTCCAACAATACACCAACCTGGATCCCTCATCAGAAGAGGGACGCCATGTCCTTATGACATACTTTTTGGCCCAATCCTACACCGACATTAAGGCTAAATTAAAAAAACTAGAACAGGGCCCTGCTACACCCCAGACCGAAATCTTATCGGTTGCCTTCAAGGTCTTTCATAATAGAGAAGAGGAAAAGGAACGGGAAAAGGAATGGCACAAACAAAAGGCTGATTTGGCCAACCTCCAAATGCTGGCCCAAATAATCACACAGCCTTCCAAATGCCCTTCCAGGCCCTCTGCCTCCAGTACTCCCCCCGGGGCTTGCTTTAAATGTGGCAAAGAGGATCATTGGTCACAGGCCTGCCCCTTGCCCAGAACACCCACCAAGCCATGCCCTAAATGCCAAAAAATGGGACATGGGGCTCAGACTGCCCTCTCACCCAAAGGGGAGATTGACCTAACAAGCCCCAGCCACCCCGAGCACCTCAAACACCCCTGGAGGAACTGGCTGAAGAGGAAGAGGATTGACGGGGCCCTGGGTCCTTCCCAACCATGACCATCACAAAAAGCGAGCCCAGGGTGACTATTGTTGTGGATGGCCGACCTGTTCCCTTCCTCCTGGACACAGGAGCCACTTTTTCAGTCTTAAAGGAGTTTTGGGGCCCAACCACACTTAACATTTCCCCTATTGTCAGGGTAGGAGGAAAACATATATACCCCCTCAGAACGCCTCCACTAACTTGCCATATTGAAGGTGTTCCTTCTCCTTTTTCCCACTCATTTCTAGTCATGCCTCAATGTCCCATTCCCTTATTGGGTTGAGACATTCTCACTCAGCTACATGTCTCCATTTCCATATTTCCCCCATCTCCTACGACCCCTTTCCTACTAGCACTCCTCCCTGAAAGCAATCAGGAAATGTACCCTTCTCTATTACATCCTGTAAACTCTGTTGTATGGGACACCACTAACCCCTCCTCTGCACATTGTGTTCCTATAACAATAAAACTAAAAGACACGTCTAAATACATAAGTCAATCACAGTACCCTCTTATTACTGCAGCCCTCCATGGGCTTTTACCCATAATAAAAGACCTTCTTCAAAAACGATACCTCCACCCTACCCACTCACCATTCAACACTCCCATCCTGGCAGTAAAAAAACCAAACAGGTCTTACCAACTAGTCCAAGATCTCCGTCTAATTAATGCTACTGTTGTTCCCATCCATGCTTTAGTGCCCAACCCCTATACTCTTTTATCCCAAATCCCAGCTTCCACAACTCATTATTCTGTCCTGGACCTAAAAGATGCATTCTTTTCCATCCCCCTAGACCCACTTCCCAAGACATATTTGCCTTTACCTGGACTGACCCCAATATGCGACACTCTGAACAACTCACCTGGACTGTCCTCCCCCAGGGATTCCAGGATAGTCCCCACCTTTTTGGTCAAGTGCTGGCCCAAGACCTTAAACATTTTCACTCTTCCCACCCACAATCAACTCTTCTACAATACGTATATGACCTTTTGCTCTGTAGTCCCTCTTGGGAACAATCACAAGCTGACACCGCTTCCCTTCTTAATTTCCTGACAGACAAAGGATATCACATTTCACCTTCTAAAGCCCAAATATCCCTCACTGAAGTCACTTATCTAGGATTTGAATTATCTCCTTCTCGAAAGGCCATCACCCTTAATAGGAAGGAGCTTTTAGAGTCCCTACCCACTCCAAAAACTAAAGCAGAAATTCTATCCTTCTTAGGCCTAGCGAGATACTTTAGAGCATGGGTTCCAAATTACTCTTTATTGGCCCGCCCACTATATGCCCTTGCTAAAGGAAACAAAAATGAACCCCTATCATCTTCACCNCCACTAAGCCCTTCTCCCTTTACGTACATGAGAGGGACGGGCAAGCCCTGGGTGTGTTAGGACAAACATATGGCCCCTCCTTCACCCCAGTAGCATATTTGTCCAAACAACTAGATCCTACTGTCCAGGGCTGGGTTCTCTGCTTCGTGCCCTGGCTGCTGGACGTTTACTACAAAAAGAGGCTTATAAATTAACATTTGGTACACCCTTAACCATACTCTCGCCCCACCATCTAAAAGACCTCCTCACCTACAAGGCTCTACACTCCCTTCCCCCATCCAGGCTTTTAGGCTTACTTTCCTCTTTCCTAGAAAATCCTGATATTACCTTTCTCCCGTGCACGCCTCTAAACCCCGCTACCCTTCTCCCTATTCCCTATCCACCCAACACTCCAGTCCATAACTGTTTGGAAGCCCTCCAAAATGTCATCCCCTGTCACTCTTCCATTTCTGAGGGCCCTCTACCCGAGGCAGATCATACATGGTTCACAGATGGATCCTCATTCAGAATTGGGTATGAGCATTATGCAGGCTACACTGTGGTTTCCATGGACTCAATTATAGAAGCCCAGCCATTACCATCCGGTACCACTAACCAATAAGCTGAACTCATTGCGGCCACTTGGGCCTGTATACTGGCAGAAGGTAAATCCCTTACCCTGTACACAGATTCCAAATATGTTTTCCATATACTCATATCCCATGCAGCAATTTGGAAAGAAAGGGGATTTCTCAACACCAAAGGCAATGCTATAACCAATTCTGCCTTAATAGACAAGCTCCTTGAAGCCTCCCAGCTACCCAAGCAGTTAGGAGTCTCCCATTGCAAAGCACATCAAAAGGACAGCTCACCCATAACACAGGGAAATACTAAAGCAGACCAGACAGCCCGAATGGCTGCTGCTGCAGGTCCTCTCACTCCAGACGTCACGCTCTTCCCCCTCCTGCCAGGTACTTCAGACAACCCCGCTCCAACACCAGATGATAAATCTTCTCTTTTCCACCTTCTCCATGATTTATTCCACTCAAACCCTCAAAGTTTAATGCTCTTCCTACAAACCTTCTTTCCTCTAACCCCGGCCGATAAAACTCTCTTACAGAAAATCTCTCGCAATTGCTCCATCTGCCAACGTACCAACCCCAACACTCCCTTAAAAGCCAAACCGTATCCCTCACATCAAGCTAGGGGTAGTATCCCTGCAGCAGACTGGCAGATCAATTTCACCCACATGCCTCCTGTTAAAAGTCAGCAATATCTCCTAGTAATGGTAGATACCTTTTCGGGGTGGATAGAGGCCTTCCCCACCACTAACAGGAAAGCCACCGCTGTGGCTTCCATACTCCTCTCCCAGATTATCCCAAGGTTCGGAATGCCCTCGTCCATACAGACAACGGCCCAGAGTTCACTGCTCAAATAATACAAAATTTATCTAGAGCTCTCTCCCTCCCTTGGCACTTACACTGTCCTTACCGGCCCCAGGCCTCAGGAAAAGTTGAGCGTGCCAACATGGCTCTAAAAGACATCCTTACTAAACTTTCTTCGGAACTTCACCTTGACTGGA
>NW_007726932.1:115190-116144 GCF_000696425.1 Galeopterus variegatus
CTCTTCCATACAAACAGACAACGGCCCAGAGTTCACTGCTCAAATAATACAAAATTTATCTAGAGCTCTCTCCCTCCCTTGGCACTTACACTGTCCTTACCGGCCCCAGGCCTCAGGAAAAGTTGAGCGTGCCAACAGGGCTCTAAAAGACATCCTTACTAAACTTTCTCTGGAACTTCACCTTGACTGGACTCGCCTTTTACCCCTAGTCTTGTTTAAACTCAGGGTCCTCCCAAAGAAACCTTCAAACCTCTCCACTTTTGAAATTATGTATGGGAGGTCCCCTTTACCTCCAGGAATCATCCCTAAACAAGGAACCATACCCTCCAACCCAGCTATCCCGCTGCTTTCCCATCTTCGATCTGAACTCTGGAAACACCAGGATTGGCTATTGCCTAATCCTATCTCCTCCCAAAACACCTCCACAGTACACCCTGGAGATTTAGTATTCTTCACCTCCCCAGAGCCACAAAGTCCTTTAACTCCTGCCCTTACCCAGTCATTCTTTGCACTCCCACAGCTGCCAAGCTTTCCCTACCAAACAACCAAGTAACTCCATGGATCCACATTTCTAGGTTAAAACCCTGCTTCCCGACTTTACCAACGGATTCCGCAAAACCTACGCGTAACCTGCAAGTTCAAGACACAACCTTTCAAGAAACTGAAACTTTTGCCTGCACTCCTCATCCCTCTAACCCCCTCAAACTCCGTTTATCCTGACTCCCAAGCCTCCCTCCATTACAGGAACAATGACGACTCCTGTTAACGTTATCCTGTTTCTCTTACTGTACCTAGTGGTGCCTCTAAATCCTCATACGTTTGGTGGTTCACGGTGTGAGAAACTTATACAGGGGAACAAGGTAAAACCACCAAACAACTCTCTTCCACGGCCGGCTGTTCTCCAGCTGGATGCCAAAAGCTCATTACCATCCCCCTTACAGGGAGTAAACTAAC
>NW_007726932.1:117167-152467 GCF_000696425.1 Galeopterus variegatus
CTCTACCCCTCCTAACAATTGCTTCCTTTGTGCATCTTTGCTGCGCCCACTTCTGGCCACTGTCCCTGTAAACATTACCTCACTCCAATTCTTCCTCTACACCCCTCAGCCTTCCCAATGTTCCTCTATGGGACCCCGATAACACCCCCAAGCACACTTTAGTGTCCTATCACTGTTTTCTGTGATCATCCACCCCCTCACCCCATTCTTCATTCCATTGCACTAAAAATTCCACCATCACAAGCCACACCACATCCCCACTGGGCACCTTTTTCTGGTGTAATGGAACCCTTTCCACTTTTATCTTTCCTAATACCTCCGTCCCCTGCTACCTAGTTACTGTTGTCCCCCAACTAACTTTCTATTCCCGAGCAGAGCTTTTCCACCTTTTCCATCCACCCCCAAGACAGAGTCGGAGCCACCTTTCTCCCAGTCCTAGTGGGAATGACCTTAACAACATCAGTTGTTGCAACCGGCCTGTCAGGAGGAGCCTTGGGACATACTCTATGGGCAGTAAAACACATTAATAACAAACTACAAAAGGCCCTCACCTCCACAGCTGAATCTCTATCGGCCTTACAAAGACAAATCACCTCCCTAGCTAAAGTTACCTTGCAAAACTGCCGAGCACTAGACCTCCTCATGGCAGAAAAGGGTGGCACTTGCATCTTCCTCCGGGAAGAATGGTTGCTATTATATCAATGAGTCGGGGCTAGTAGAAACCAATATTGTCAAACTCACCAACTTAGCCTCAGACCTCCAAGCCAACCGCCCTGATCCTTTCTCCTCTTTTTTCCAAGGCTCCCTTCTCACCTGGGTATAGCCAATATTAGGACCCGTTACTATAATATTCATAGCTTGTCTTTTTTTTACCCTGCATTATAAAGTTCATCCAGTCTCAAGTTGGTAAAATCTCTAACCAGACTTTCAACCAGCTTTTACTCAGGAATTACCAACTACTGGCCAAAGAGGACCCTGCCTGCTCTTCATCAGATTGGCTAACCCGCTATTAAATGGATCTACATCACCAATGGTCCCTGTTCCTGGAAGTTTTGGCCACGGACGCCTGGATGCTCTCCCCTACAGCTTCCTATACACACTGGACTCAACAAATAACTGACCAGTGGCTTCAGGGAACATTTCTAGAATTCTCCCCCCATGAAATTACTTTATTTTCCACTCTCCTTTGGGGCCTAATAAAGGGTCTCCTATCTCCTCCCACTTCCTCTTCCCCCACTACACCCCTGTCCAGCAGGAAGTAGTTCGAAGATTATGACAACCCATTCCCCACAACAGAGGAAAAAGGAAGGAATGTAGGGATACCGTGGGCACTCGAGCAGAGCGGGAGGAGGAAGGCACTCCCTGGCAACATGGCGCCCTTCCGGGTTCTTCTCCACAGTAAAAGCCCGCTGGCGCCAAAAACCTCAACCAGTCACAGGTCAAGACCCACCTCCCGCCCAACCCCGTCCAATCAGCTACCGCCCCGTCCACCCCCTATCCAAACCCGGAATGCAGCTCCTTATAAATATACACGCAGTCCTTGAATAAAGCAGAACTTCTCTGGTGAACTGTCAGCTCGGGTCTCACGTGTCATCCTTTCACAGAGGGCCAACTGTAATCCTTTTTGAGATTATTTTTGGTCAAAAGGAGGAAAGACTATAAGAAAATTGGTAATAATCAAAATAATTACTGGTATCTCCAATGGAAAACTATGCCTTTTTTAAAGCAAGCCCTTCTAAATTATCTGATCTGGATTTTCATTACCTCTGAGCTATTTTCCACATCTGTAACTGAAAGGGACCTTAGCCAGAAAAACAACCATCTTTGGGTTGAAAGTTTCAGCCAGCCCTTAACTTGGGAACTGATAATCCTCAATTCCTTGAGGTTAGCAGAGGAATTGAGAAACTGCCTGGAGATGCAATCACCCTCTTTTGCTGATTTGCTTCAGAGGTTGTGCACCTACAATTAAGGACTGAAACCAAGTTTCTTGTTTTTCTTACCTCTCTAATCAGCTGCAAACAAGAGGAGATAGAAGAGAGAGGCAAGAAAACCTAGGTAGTTGTAAACTTCCGCTCTTATTTAAAGGAAAACTGCACCCATGTTAATTAGAAATCCAAGTCAGGTATTTTTAGGATGTTTGACTGAGATTATTAGCCTTGAGCTCTCCCTGGGAGATAAGAACTCCAACCCAGAGGTAACATCAAGGACTTGAAGCTGACGACAGATTTTTGTGATGCTGAAGTTCCCAATCTATCATGGGACCCTGACATCTGACTCAGACCATCTGCTGCTCCCAAACTCCCACATTTGTTCAGAACAAAAACCCTTACCTCATCTTCCTGCCTCTTCCCCTTTATAAGCCCCCAGAACAGGCATCAGAAGTTGGGATGATTTTAGCCTGGTCATCACCCAGAAGCTGGTTTTCTGCATACAGCTTCCAATCCTTGCACCAACTTCTGGACTTTCGAGTCATTTGTTTAATGCAAGAGGGCAAGCTGAGGCTGGTCTGTCAGTAACATAACTTGTAGCTAACTCATAGTAATGCAAAATAATTCTTATCTACAGCCAAACAGATAAAATTTTCTCAGTATATCCAGGATTTCCAATTGACTTCTCTTCCTTCACACCATTGCAAAAACCAATTTTGTGTCTATTTGCACATTCATTTCAACTTCTTTTTATCTACAGCCAAACAGATAAAATTTTCTCAGTATATCCAGGATTTCCAATTGACTTCTCTGCCTTCACACCATTGCAAAAACCAATTTTGTGTCTATTTGCACATTCATTTCAACTTCTTTTTCCATACAAGTTTGCACTTCTTTGATTTCTCCTTTCAACTGGTTGTAACATCTTCCTGGTGTTCTCTTTGACAATGAGTTATGTAATAAAATCTTAAACACATAAAGCATGTATTCATTAACATTTTTAAAAATTTACTTGCAAAGTTTGATATTTTTTTTAAAGTATCAAATTAACTTGAATTCCAACTCCCTACTTGACTAAAACCTATAACAAATACAATAGTAGGGGACAAACAGACAAAAATTCTTGACCTTACAGTCTAGAAAAGAGAGGTGAACGACTGATAAAATAATCACATAAGTCATCTAGTGCATTTGAAGGTGGTCATACTATAGAGATAGATATACCATGTCTGTGAGCTGCTGTTCTGGAAATCTAACTAGTTTAAATAATTTTTCTCTGGGAGGTAACAAAACCTAGAGGAATAACCCTTGGGATTCTTATTGCTATTTGTGGTGTGTCAGGTGTCTTGACCTCTGTGACATATATCATAAAATAATAGAAATGTGGAAGCTCGGGATACTTAAAAACAACAACCACAACAGCATTCAATAAGTGACATACCACGTCAACTACTGGTAATTTTCCTTCTCCTTGGTTACAAAAGACAGCCTGAGGCATGTGGATTAGAATGCTGATTTGAAAGATGGATTTATTTTTTTTTCAATTTAATAAGTAAAAGTTTACATTTGACCATGTGCATGCCCAGCTCTCTGGGAAAGAAATCTAAGCTCTGTTGTACCAATTAAAAATAGACAAGGTTGATCAAAAGGTATAAATCTGGACATTAGTGCAATATTCAATGGTGGTTCTAACTGAACAGAATTTCTTTTTTAGGTGTACATCACAGATTTGTAGGAAATTAGATGGCTGTGATTTCATGACCCATTTCTCCAAATACAATAAGTTCCCAAAGTATTCCCCCTTTTAATAGTAGATGCTTTCCTTTCAGAATAACCCACAACTTTAAAAGCTTACCTTTCTAATTCATACCCAATATACTGGCAAGTTTCTGGAAATTGTGTGAGTGGCTGTAGTAATTACTAATAGGTGGTAGTGGTGGTAGAATCTCCTGATTTTATACAAGAAACATCCAAGCAAAAAATTTGCAAGCTTCAAAGAATTCCACATTGACTACGAGCCCACCTTAGAGAATTCTAACTTATAAAAAAGTAATTTCTTCAAAATAACTTTCTTTATTATGAAACCGTAGCAGACAAATTAACTACAATCACATCTTCATAAAGATTTCTATTCCAAGAGCTAAATGTTCAGGAAATCAATGGATGGCTAATTATGCATGCGTAGTCCCTGATGCTGACAGTCTGGACACAGGGGACAGCACTGGGGAGATGTGAATTGTTACCTCTGTGAGATAGTATCTCTCCTTTTGGTGGTAGGCATATGAGTCTGTAAGTAATTA
Organism: Galeopterus variegatus; assembly: GCF_000696425.1. Classification (NCBI taxonomy): domain Eukaryota; kingdom Metazoa; phylum Chordata; class Mammalia; order Dermoptera; family Cynocephalidae; genus Galeopterus; species Galeopterus variegatus. The sequence goes on from NW_007726932.1 coordinate 121,396, forward strand.
CAGAGAGAAGCATTCTGACTAACAATTCTTTCTTTTTCATCTCCTTTGTAGATGATAATCAGAGAGATGGATCCTAAACTAATATGAAGAATAAAATATGACAAAACAGAAAAGAGCTGTGTTAAATTTTGATTTTCATTCTATATCTTTTATATCACAGAATGTAAAACCTGATTCGCAAAGTGTCACCTGATTGGGGGGGGGGGAATGAGATGCTTCTACAGATCCTGCCTGCTCTTATGCAAAATGGCATTCTACAGTCATCAAAAGCAGGGCTGCTTATAGACATCTCCTTATTTACATGGTCTTACCCTATCCTTTTTTCCTAAGATAAGTGTTTAACAAACATAATGACTTTATTTATTTATTTTGCTGTTATGTATCCTCTGATGAGCCATCCTGTGAAGATGTGTGTCGTTCATTCTGCTGGTTGACTACCCAGCATTTTTCACTTCCTTCTTTTTACCATGCTTTACTGTTTGTGTATTTTTTAAACTGCTCCTCCTTGGCTGCAGAGATAAATGCTAATTAGTCTTACCCAATTTACACATGGCATTACCCTGGCAACTACTATTGGTTCAGAGAATGGCATTTATTCTAATTTGACTCAAGGAAACTAAAGGGAAGAACACTTCATCCATAGTTGGGAGTGAGGTTCTCTCTCTTTCCTACTGGACAGAAAGAAAGAAGAACATGACCCCAGTTGCTACTGGCAGCATCTTGTGAGCCTGACTTGGTGGAGGGCAGTACAGAGAAAGAACCATGATGCATGGAGACCTTGACCACACAGAACTTAATGCCTGTCCACCTTTGGAAATCCTATGCATGAAGCACACATCTCCTTGTTATTCAAGCCACCTTGAGTCAGGTTTCTGTTCTTTGCAGCCCAAAACATATTAAATAGATACAAGGTTTAATGTGCCTTTTCTTCCAAGCATTAAGCCTCAGCAGGTTATATCAAGTAACTACATCTCTGAATGAAGGGTTATCTTCTCCAACCTTTTATTTTTGCATTTATTCATTCAACATAAATTTATTTAGTACCTGAAGTCTACCAAGAACCTCAATCAGCACAGCCAGATATAACCCCTGACTCTCTCACTTCCGTAAGTAGATGTTCTAAGGTATTTGGTGCCAAAGCCCTCCTTGGAAGACAGTAAAACCTGTGGACCCCATCTCAAAATAATTCCTTTAGATGCATAAGATAAAATGCACAGTAAGTAGATGTTCTAAGGTATTTGGTGCCAAAGCCCTCCTTGGAAGCCAGTAAAACCTGTGGACCCCATCTCAAAATAATTCCTTTAGATGCATAAGATAAAATGCACAACATTACAAAGGAAGCCAGATATGCTGAAATACAGCTATCAAAATGCTTTGAAAAATTAGGACATTTTTATGTATACACGCTTCTCTATTAAAGCCTTAAATAACCAGACCAAGGCAGCAGGTTTAATAACCAGCATGAATTTGAAGTAATGATGGACATAAATGCTATTTTGAGATGGCTGCAACAAGTATAATGTGACATGAATAAATCTGTGAATTTTAACATGTGCAAAGACTCCATGGCAGGACAAAACATGGCAAGTATTTGGGATTAAGGTCAATGTGATTGTAACACAGAGCTGGCAAAGAGGGATTATAAATGAAGTTGCATTGGTGGACACTGGCTGCTCTCTCCCCTCCGCCTCTCTTTCTGTCATACCCCAAAATAACCGTAGTAAAGGAAATCACACATAAATTAGCTGAAATAGCATATTAAATGGCAATGAAATAACTATTCAAAGGAAATCACAGATGTGGCTTTTGAGATGAATAGGTCTATTCATTGAGACAGTTAAACACGAATTTTTATTTTTTTTAAAAGATGACTGGTAAGGGGATCTTAACCCTTGACTTGGTGTTATCAGCACCGCACTCCCCCAAGTGAGCCACAGGTCAGCCCAAACATAAATTTTTACAGAGAAACTATATATACAAATATAATTAAAAATCTTGGAGATGATCTGGGCAAAATTTAAGACATTTTCACAATTAACTTTAAATTCTTAAATCATAAATTAAAGCAATGTTAAAATCCATTTTATGGGTGGGGAAACTGATGCCCAGAGAAGAGAGAAGATTGACAAAGGTAGACAGTGGCAGAGCTCACCAGAGCCAGGTCCTTTCACTCTATTTCAATGTACTCTGGTGCTTCTGAGCACCCAGTTGAGCAGAACAGGCATAACTAGGTCATTTACATTGCTTACCAAGAGCTTTTATTGACAACAAAGAGCTCTAAGGAGAAATCCAAACAGAATTATCAAAATCTAAACTTGTCTTTCTGCCAGCCCCATCTCCCCACCTCAACCCCTGGGATGGAGAATGAGAATTTTATTTGGTGTGTCTCTCATGTACTCTACATTTCTCTGTGATAAAGAAAATCCATTTCCCACTAAATTAAAATTGCTTTTTCATTCTAACAAACACTATACTCCTAGGACACACCAGAATAAAAATAAATTGATTTTTAAGTATCCACTAGGAAAAAAAAAACAATAAGAAGAATAAAAATCATGGTGTCATTGAGTGTTTTTTGGACAATTTAGCTATAGAAATGGATTCCTATCCTGTAGGCAGCAATTGTATCTCTATGAAGGAAACATTTCTGGGCAGTTCAGCAGCTTCCGTGAAAACATCAATATCCCAGATATTTTGCATGAATGATGCTAAATGACCTGTTTGGTTGAATTTTTACTGAGGTGATAGGACAGATAATGAAACATTCTACTGAATCACTTCAAAAAAGAGAGGGACTTTCTAAGGGTGTTAACATCCTTTATCTGTTCACTAGAGGCCACACCCCCCAATTGTACATGGGAGTCTGAAAACCTAGCATTCAATTTTGTGCTCCTGAAACAACAGCAGGTAAGTGACAGCCTTACTCAGGGCTGCATGGATTCAGATTGTCACTAGCTCACCTGAATTTTAAGAGACTGAGATCCTGTGTCTGTTAATCTTATCTGTCTTTCCGATAATCCCTCCTCCACTATAAGGCTGTAAAATATTTAAAGTTACATAAATGCTGCCTCTTTATACAACGCTGTGCTAGCCATAGAGCTGACAGCTTTCTGTGGATACTGAAGCAGGCATAGCTGTCCCTACATCAACCTCTGGATATAAGAAGAAAGACAAGCTCCTACTGCTAAAAAACACACACCAGGAGTTAATGCAAAAATTGAACGTTAATGTTCTGAGGACCAGGACTTCTCAGCACTCACTCAGGATGCAGGGACTGATGTTTAAAAAGATGCTCATAATATATCATGAAGTGATGGTTTGAATCTCTTTGGGGACCTACAATGACCAGTGTGAAATAAATATATTACAGTTTTATAAAAAGAAACAGACTAACAAAAAGATACTTAAAATTCACAGTGCTGAATTTTGTATCACTTCTTTTACTTTTCTATATTAATTTTATAATGAAAAATTCAAGGACTTCTAAAAATAATGGAAAAGCCCATATGTGAAGATATCAAGTTGCTCTCAGCGCATTGTGGGAAATGTAACTTACATTATGTCCCATTAAATGAAATCAGATGTTGCCACTGATAATGGGCCCTTAAATCTGAGTCTCTGTTCTCAGATCTGTAGAATGAAAGGGCTGGACTAGATATACCTATCGTCCCTTCCAGTTGAAATATCCTGTCGGGGCTGGCCCAGTGGCGCACTGCTACAGTGCGCTGCTTGGGAAGTGCGGCGGCGCTCCCGCCGAGGGTTCGGATCCCACGTGCAGACCGGTTCCCGCTCACTGGCTGAGCGAGGCGCGGGAGCAACACCGTGGGTTGCGATCCCGTTGCTGGTCCCGGTCTGGTACGGGGGCGACACTGAGGGTTGCGATCCGTTGCCGGACATGGGGATTTATCTCTTACTGCATCATACTCCAGACTATACTGACAGATCCTGACACCAACAGGCTGACACCAACATCCGCCCACAAATGCTGTAGTCCCTGCTCCTCCCACTAAGCTCCTCCCAGCACCGTGTTTTTTATCTGCAATGTTAGATATTGATGACAAAAGAAGAGAATCCTGAGACTCAGAGAAGGTTCTGATTTGCATGCAAATTTCACAGCTTACCATGACACAGGCACCTGCACCTTGTGGTCAAGGGGAATTTGCCCTTTTGCCCTTCTTGGGAATGAATCTCTCCCTCACTCTTCATCTATTGAGGGGAGTAGGAGATGGAAAGAGAAGGGAGAGCCTTGCTGCCTCAGATATAATAAGGGGTCTGTTTCCATCCCCAAACTTCCCATTTTTCTCATTTATAATGTGTCCTGGTCAACTGGGGACTATGCTGCTTCCTGCCCTAGCCTTTCTCCATTCCTGGAATCGGCCAGCACAATAGGACCGACTCATTAACAGTTGCAATTCTAACTTCTAACAGCATCCATGGTTCCAGCAAACAACATACTTTAAAATCTCATCCTTATAAAAACAAACATAAAACGAACCACACCAAGAAACAAAGGGACCCCGGATCAGAAGCTTTATTGTACATGCTGTCTCATGGATGGGACATTGGACCCTTCACATACACAACAGCCACAGGAATTAGTGTGATAAAACCTGTTTATTCAATTGTGGTCAAGGAAGACCACTGAACAGTCTACTGGACTGCACGGGTCAGCAAACTGCTGCCCACAGACCAAATCTGCCTCATGGCCTATTTTCCTATGGCCTTCTAGCTAAGAATAGTTTTTATGGTTTTAAAACATTGTCAAACCCTCCCCCCCAAACTCCAAACACGACAACAAGCAAACAAATAACAACAAGCACTTAAGTCTAATAATAATCCCCCCATTCTTCTGAATTTTTAAGTTTCCACTCTTTGCATGATCATTATCTTCGCCATACATTTAAAAACACCTCCTCTTGAGCCTAAAACCCTCTTTACCCACCACCTGGGTTTTAACAGCCATTCTTGGGTTTTACAGAATCATGACAATAAAATCTCTTGGAAGCCTTTACCAGCTCACCGACACAACTCTCCTCCCATTCTCTCTTGGACCCGCTCTGTTTAGGCTTTCCACCCTGAAACCTCAACAAACCACTGTCCAAGTTTCCAATGACGACTCCATTGCCCAATCTGATGGCCAAGTCTTGGTCTGCATCTTACTGGACTTCTAGCAGCATTTAGAAGACAAATTGGTCGTTCCCTCCTCTCTCCAGCCCTTTCCTCACTGACTCTCTGGGTCACTGTTCTCTCCTGCTTCTCCTCCTTTCTCTTCCGACCTTCTTGTTTGGTTCATTTGTGACCTTCTCTTCATGTCTAGTTCTACATACTGGAGTATCTTAGGCATCACTTCTTTTACTTTTCTATCTACATTCATGCTTAAGTGATCACATTTTCATCCAGGTTTAATGTATCATTTTTAGTCTGATAACTCCCAGTGTCTCTGCTGAATTCCAGAATTGTGTATACAACTCCTAGTAGATGTCTTCACCATCTTTCCTAGCATCTCAGAGTTACCATGTCCAAACTTGCCTTTACCCAACCTAATGCTGTCTGGTCTCTCTTCTCATCTCTCTTATCAGACCACGGCTCAACAGCTTTACCACTATTCCTCCTGCCCAGGCTACCACTGTCTCTTACCTGCATTACTGCAACAGGCCCTGACTGTCTCCCTGCTTCCACCTGGACCCCTGAAGCCTGTCCTCCAGACAGCCAGAGTGGTCTTTTTTAAATGGAAGCCATCTGCGTTCAGGCAATGTTCTACATGCTTTAGCCATATAAACTTACTTGGTCCTCATGTGTCTCAGGTAAGTCCATTGCTAACCTTGCTCATGAGGAGGAAGGCAAAGCACAGAAAGGTTAGGTAATCATCAAGAGAAATAGATCTGCTCAATAGAGAGCAAGGATTTAAATCCAAAAAGTCTGGGTTGGATGCCTGCACTCTGCAGCACTATACCACACTAGCTCTCTCAAGTCAAAATGAGCCACTTTTTCCATTTATATGAAATCTTCAGAACAGGTAAATCCATAGAGAAGAGAAAGTAGACAGGTGGCTGTCAAGGGCTGGGGGAGGGGGAATGCTGGTGGGGGGAGAAAAATGGAATATGGGTTTTGTTTTGAGGTGATGACAATGTTTTAAATTGGTGATAGTTGCACAACTCTGCGAATGTACTAAAAACCAATGAATCGTACATTTTATATGGGTGATTGATGATAGGTAAATCGTATCTTAATAAGGCTGTTTTTTTTATCTCGATGCAAAAAAAAAAAATGTAGGTCAGATCATGTCATTCTCTTGCTCCGATGACTCGCACAAAATGTAGAATAAAATCGAAATTCCTCCTCACGGCCTATGCATTGTCTAATGGCCTGGGTCCTGGTGCTCCTGGTCTCCCTCCTGCCCGACCACAGCACACACGGGCCTCCCCGCAGCACGTGTGCCTCCCGCCGCCCCGCTCGCTGCATCCTCTCCGTCGCCTGTGCACCCTGCCCTGTCATATTCACGGCTCCTTCCCTCGCTTTGCTCTCTGCTCATGTGCACCTCCACAGAGGCCTCTCTTGACTCTCCCTGTCACTGTCCCTCCATCATATCACAGCATTTAAGCAATTCATATTATATTACACACTCATTTGCTAATTTAATAACTCTCTCGTGCTCAAATGAAAGTGTCACGTGTATAGGAGATTTGATTTCTTAACTTTTTTAGCTCATAAAGTAGATATTTAAAAGTATCTGACAGAAAAACAAGAAGAAAGGAGGAAGAAAAGGAGAGGGAGTTATCTAGCATGTCCACGTGAATGAGGTTAGCAGAGTACGATTGCCCTCTGGATCCTGCTCATCACTCGCTCAGCACAAGCATCACCTCCTCACAGAAGCCTTCCGTGACTCCCACATCATCTGAAGTAGCACTGCTCTCTCCAGCCATCCTCTGTTCCCATTCACCTGTTTTAGCCTCTTCCGAGCACAGATCAATATCAGAAACAGTCTGTTGATGGTTTCTCTCACTAGCATGGAAGTTTGTGAAAGCACTCACCTTGTCAATGCTATTCAGTGTCCCCAAGATTTAGACAATGTCAGGCTTTGTGGACAATCATATTTGTAAATACATTCTGAGTAAATCAATCAATCAATCAATCAATAATTGACTGAATAGTTCATTTCTTTGCAATAGAGGGCACAAGAGGATATAGGATAAGAAAATGTGGACCACATAAGAAATACACACATACAGGGCCGGCCCCGTGGCGCACTCGGGAGAGTGCAGCGCTGGGAGTGCAGCGACGCTCCCGCCGAAGGGTTCGGATCCTATATAGGAATGGCTGGTGGGCTCACTGGCTGAGCGCGGTGCGGGTGACACCAAGCCAAGGGTTGCGATTCCCTTACCGGTCACCAAAAAGACAAAAAAAAAAAAAAGAAAGAAAGAAAGAAATACACACATACAAGAAATACACACACACACACACACACACACAGGAAAAAAGTTAAGGGAATAGAAGGCAACTTTACCCCTCCTTCCACAACAATATTGAGTTGACACTTTTAACACTGTAAGAGGTCAGTCAATTCACCATCTGCTGGTTTCTCCTAGACTGTATATCTCATCTTGCTCTCAGTATGAGGGCCCTGAGCTTTGAGAAGAGCCTGCAGATGCTTTAGCAGAGGCCCAGATGGTGCGCAGGGATGCGTCTGGAATCTCAAATCAGCCTTGGCTGCAGCTCACCTCTGTTACTTGCTTTGATCTGAAATGCTTCTGATGGTATTCCAGAATGAATACTGCTGGAGGCCTGTCTAGAAGACAGGTTTGAAGGTTTGGCTTTTTTGAAAATGCACTCTGCTGTTAGTCCAACCACTTTTGTATTTATATAAAAGATGTTGATAAACAAATGAATTCACTAGAAAGCCAAGACAAGGTTAATCACTAAGACCTCGGTGCTTGGTGAACTGAAAATATTATATCTTGGCCATGTCTATTCCCAGAACCTAGCACAGTGGCAATGCTATAGGGTACAGTTGTGCAGATGACACATTGTACAAGTCCATGGAGTGGCATGAGTGGCATGAGTGGCACTCTCATTATAACCTATAACAGTAGCCCCTGGCATTATACAAGACACAGTCTACAGGGACCTACATTTTGATCATGATTTATGGTACCTGAGCACATCAAGGTGCTCTATAAAATTTGCTGAATGAATGAGAAAGAAGGAAAGCCTAGGAGGTTCATTTGCTGTCTGGAAACTATCTCAGATGGCCACTGGAAAAGTGAGTGGGACTTGAAATAACCATATCTTTTCAGAAGAAAGGAGGAAAGAATTGGGGTCAGTAGCCCTGGGACATTGCCCATAAGATTTGCCTACTTCCTTGTAGAACCTTTCCAACATCATTGATTTGATAAAATGAGCTCCCCAAAGGCAGGAAAGTGTGATGCTTATTTCATGAGTATATCACTTGTATTTATTTTTTTCCCTTCTGTGGACTGTGTCAAGGGTGTAATTTCAGAAGCTCTATTAAATGTGCACTTGCTACGAAACTTCCATCTGGCCTCTCTGAACTTACTCTACAGTTGTCTCCTTATAAGTGGCCCATGTGGTCTTTCTAAAACATAAATCAAGCTCTAACGCCTCCTATTGTTCAACTTGCTCAGAATAGATTCCGAAGCCCTACATGAACACATCCTGGCTACCTGGATTCCATTTCTTCCCACCTCCATCCTCTCCATTCCAGCTTCTATTTCTTAAGCCAGTTATACCCTCCTCTGAGCACCTGTACCCTTGTTCTCCTCTTGGCTACCTCATTTCATGCAGGTTTCAGCTTGAAGAGCATCTCACCCGAGAAGCCTTTCCTGACCACTGCCATCCCAAACAGGAGCCCCTGCATGATCTACCCCAGACCCTCTATTTTTTCCATCTCTTCCTATCATTTTCTATTCTTAATTTGCATATTGTTTCATTTTGCTACTGAATGCAATTTCCATGAGGGCCAGGGATTTGTCTTGTTCTCTGTTCCAGCCCCACCACCTAGAAAATTACCTGGCACACAGTTGGCTTTTAATAAATATTAGTGGGATGAATGAATGAATGATTGAATGAATGAAGAATGAATGTTTGAAATTGGAACCTGTCACAAACAGCAAACCGGATAAATCCACAAAGTCACTGGAAAATAAGTCTATGAATATGATGAATATGGGTCTATTCTTTTACCAATCTGCTACTTGATTAAGCTATACTTTAAATAAACCAAATGAAAAATCCCGTGAGGCTATTGCCAGAAGCAATGATCCCATCAAAATGGTATTTTAAATGCGAAAGTGTTATTGTTTAATCAGAGCTGCAGAAATGCACACATTTTAAAAGATGCTTTATCTAGTAAGAACACTTCCACGCTCTTACTAGATATCATATTTAAATAATTACATGATTATGTGTGGGAGCCCCAATCTCTGGTGCCAGGAATGAGGTTACCAGCCTGCTCAAGTCTGCTTGGGTTTTGACTATTCCTAAGCTGAGTGTGAGGGCAGAGTTGCTGCTAGAATTCAGTTTCCTTGTGTTTTCCAACACAAACTGGCTTCTCTCCAGCAGTGGGGAAATGCCATATACACAGGTGTACAAGAGGATGAGGGAGGATGAAGGGTTTTCTTATTCTTTTATTGTATATATTATCCCCGAAGAAATTTTGGAAAATGTATTCAAACTAGAAGATGATGATGTTAAGACCACTTACTACATACCTAGCACTGTTTTGAATACTGTAATGGAATTAATGTATGTCAGATTAATCCTCTCCAAATCTAAGTCAGATCATTTTATGCCTCCATATAAAACCCCCTAAAGGCTTCTAATCTCATCCTATCTGATTCCACATGAACTGGTGTCCTGCTCTCTGTCCTTCTGCACTCATCTCCTGCTACGCTCCTCCTTCCTCGTGCTGTCCTCCTTATCATTCCTTAAACACATCTGACAGGCTTCTGCCCCAGGATCTTTGCACTTGCTGGTCCCTCTACCTGGCATGTTCTTCTCCAAGATCTCCTTATGGTTTGCTTCTTTATGTCACATTCAAAGGTCATCTTCTCAGTGAGGCTTTCTCTGAGCACCTATTCACAATTGCTAAGACTGTCCCAGTCCTCATCCTGGTGCTTTCTCTTCTGTTTACTTTTCCTATATTATTTGCCACATCTGAAATTCTCTATAATTTTGACTCATTTATTTAAAAGTCTGTCTGTTGGAGTGACCAGGACTGAAGCCATGTTGGGACCCCAAACCACATGGGCTCTAAAAGATTTTAAAAGGACAGTTTTTTCTTGGCATGCATTTCTCTGAGTTCCCTCTTTTCCCATGGTTATTTAATATTTTGAAACTTGGTTATGGGGCAAGATGACATTATCTGTATGAAAGTAAAGTTGTTTTCCAGCCAGCCTGGAGCTGCAGACTTTCATGTACTATCCAGACCTGGAAAACCAAGGAAGATAGCAATAAAGCTGTGCTGATTCCATCCTCCAGCAGGACCCTGAGATAACAGAAAGGACAGGAGCAGAAACCAGATGAGTCTTGGAGAGACTGCACCTGGCCCCTTGCTCATCTGCTCCCTCCTGCTTTTCATTTCCCATGTTCTATCTGTCAGGTCCTCTTTAAATGCCCCAAAACCCTAAAGCAGGGAGATGGTTCTAGTCTGTCTCCTCAGACATCTGATAATAAACTTCTTGCCTTGCCTCAACATTTTGGACTAAGAGTCTTTTGTTTCTGAGCATTGAGCAGTGGGACCTAGACATCAGTAACATGTCTTCCCTCCACTAGAATGTAGACTGGGGGCTGGCTGGTTACTTCACTTGGTTAGAGCATGGTGCTGATAACACCAAGGTCAAGGGTTCATATTCTTCTACTACCAGCCACCAAAACCAAAACACACACACAAAAGAAACGATTACACTGTATAATGTTGAATATACTGATTATTCTGATATGAGCATCACATATCACACACAGATAGTGATATTCATTCAGCTCTGTACCCCACAGATATGTACAATCAACAAAGTTACAATAAAAAACAAACAAAAGAATGTAGACTGGGAAATTTATCTCCATTTCTTGCTGCTGCTTGCTCAGCATATATAACAGAGCCTGGAACATACATCTACACACTCACAAATGCATATATTTATTTTTATACGGATACACATACATGTAATAATAGGGATATTAGTCCCTATTTAGAGTTTGGTGTGGAGTCTCAAAGAAATAATGTATGTAAAGCGTCCAGTCTACTGATTGACACACAGAGAATACTCTCTCACTGGTATTCTAGATTATGGTTTGCATGATCATTTTTAACTATTCTGAGTAGTACACTGTATGAAAGTTCTCAGCTGCATTAAAGTACTTTCCTTTGGTTAGAGATTTACATCCTGGTGAGCATTATGGTTCCTCCTTCTTTGGAAATATTTTCCATTTCTTCCTTATCCTAAACTCCTAGAAATGAAACTATTGGGTCAAAAGTTATTCATATTCTAAAGGCTATTAATACATAACATAAAACTACCCTCCTTAAAAGATTTGATTGGTTTAGACATCAATTTGTAATTCCTAAGAATATTCATTTTCTCACACCCTCAGCACCACTGAGTATTATTGGAATTTTTTGTTTGTTTTTACTATTCTGAAGATTGAAAATGGTAAATGAGATTGAACATCCTTATGCATTCCTTGGTGACCAATTTTAATAAATAACTCAAAATCAATTCCTTCAGTTTATTTGTTTAACAGCTCCTGGTCATCCTTGAAGATAAGCTTCCTCTGTGCAGTGTTTATGGACATACTCCCCCAGCCAGATTGATCTCTCTCAAGGTTGTTCTTGCTATAAACCTCCTTCCTTATGGTTATGTTGTAGCACTTTTCACAGATATTAGTTTACATGGCTCTTTCCACGTCTAAACCATTTATCGAGGGTAGAAACTATCTTACTCCAAACTAAATTCATTCATTCATTCCACAGAGATTTACTGATCACTTACTGTGTAGTGGTCACTGTTTCAAGCCCTAAGGATACAGAGTAGAACCAGACAGACCAAGTCCTTGTGTTCAAGGTACTTACATTGTAGTTAGGAAATGCAGTTAAAAAAATGCATGAACAAAACAATAACTGACATCAGTAACTGATGACCCGTAGGAAGAAACAGAACATGACTGGGGGGGGAGATCACTTTAGCTTGGAATGGAGAAGAGTTAAAGACCTGAGCTCTAAATGGTAAGAAGGACGCAGCACGAGAAGGGCTGAGTGACAGCATCCTAGACAGGAAGCACATTCCGTGCAAAGGTCCCAGGAAAGAAATGGCCCTGATATGTACAGGGGCAGAAATAATATCAGCAAGACTGAAGACAAGTCAGTGAGGATGAGAAAAATAGGAAACGAGGGTCAGAAAGATAGAAAAGCACCAGATCACCTAAGACAAGGCCAGCCACCTTTTTTGGTAAAGTTCCTGTTTACAGGTATTTTCACCTTTGCAGGCCATAATATATCTGCTGCAACTATTCAACTCTGTCCTTGCACAAAAGCAGCCATAGGCAGTATGTAGATTAATGAATGTGGCTGTGTTCCAATAAATTTATAAAAACAAGCAACTCTTTGGATTGGGCCTGGGGAGTGCAGTTTGAAATCCTTAATCTAAGCCTCATAGATTCTAAGGAGGATTTTAAATATTATTCTAATTGTGATGGTGCCAAGGAGGCAGGAACAGCAGTATCAATGGGAAGACACTGGAAGGTGTTTGAAAAGGGAAATGACTTGATCCCCAGTCGTTGGGGTCTCAGGGCATGTTATCGGTGCTTAAAAATTGACTGTTAATTAATAGGGGCCATTGTGAAAGAAAAGGAAACTATTTTAAAACTCTCTCTTTCAGAAAATCTAGCTCAAGGGTGGTAGGCACCGGAGGAAAAAGGAGAGTGTTGATATGGGGAAAAAAATCTTTCATATTTGCTGTTTTTCTACATCTACTTACCAGCTTTTTTTAGACCTCTGGGATGGAAGGCCTTAGATAAAAAAAAATCACTGTTGGTTATAAGCCAAGCAATCAATTGGAACATACAACTGAATGGGAGCACACAGACACGTTAGAGAGACAATTTTCAATTTTAGGCACCAGAGGACGTGTTACAGACATCAGCGCTTCTGTATCTGGCAAACTGATTGTCAGTGTCACCATTAAGAAATCATTTCGTTACATTTTCTTTTCCCAGCAGCTGTAGTGCGAAACTGGATTTCTATGACAAAATCAAATAATAGTCCCTTCTATTTCCCAAAGCCCTTTACAAGGATCTAAAATTCAATGATGTTGCTTACCAATTGTGCACATAGCTCTTAACCCTGGAATACGATGGAAGCAGTCTCCTTTTTTTTTTTTTTTTTGTCTTTTTTCGTGTCCGGCAACGGATCGCAACCCTCAGTGTCGTGCCTGTACCGGACCGGGACCGGCAACGGGATTGCAACCCTCGGTGTTGCGCCCGCCCCTCACTCAGCCAGTGAGCCGCCGGTCTGTATGTGGGATCCGAAACCTCGGCCGGAGCGCCACCGCACTCCCCAAGCGGCGCACTGTAGCAGTGCGCCACCGGCCCGGCCCGGCAGTCTCCTTTTACGTGGACATTTCTAGAATTTTTGGTTCAATGACTGTACGAGCAATTTGCCTCTATTTGTTTTTTTTTTTTTTTTTGTCTTTTTCCGTGTCCGGCAACGGATCGCAACCCTCAGTGTTGCCCCCGACTCGGACAGGGACCGGCAACGGGATTGCAACCCTCAGTGTTGCTCCCGCGCCTCGCTCAGCCAGTGAGCGGGAACCGGTCTGTATGTGGGATCCGAACCCTCGGGCGGGAGCGCCACCGCGCTTCCCAAACGGCGCACTATCCAGTGCGCCACCGGGCCGGCCCCGCCTCTATTTGTTTTTTATTAGCTTTTTGTACCATAATTTCAACACTGCAATATTTTAAGATACTGGCTCACTCCCTACTGCACTGTAACTGGGTAATGTACCAATTTGGAAACTAAACAAAGGTGCCAAAGTCTAATAAAACACTTATTCCTACTCCTGTCCACCCAGTAAGGATTTGTAGAGAAATATTAAAAATTAAACTAAAATTCACTACACAAATTAGAAACATCCATGTGGTTAATTGCTTCTCAGTTAATTTTCATTTAAAAAGGGCTGGCCCCATGGCTCACTCAGGAGAGTGCGGCGCTTGGAGCGCCAGGGCCACAGGTTTGGATCCTATATAGGGATGGCTGGTGCGCTCACTGGCTGAGCATGGTGCAGACCACACCATGCCGAGGGTTGCGATCCCCTTATTGGTCAAAAAGAAAAAAAAAAATTCATTAAAAAAAAAATGCACAAGGTACTACAATATGTCAAAATGTGGAATACTGAAGAGACAGCAATCTGATCGCTGGGTTAAAACCAAGCATCCCAGTCATCTGGCATTTGGTCTAGCACCAGGCAGCAACCCTTGCCTCATCAACAATGTAATTTGGCCCTGGTGTCCCAACCTCGTCACTTTGACAGGACACTGGGAAGTTTACCAGAGAAACACAATGGGAGTGATAAAATTGGAAGGCAGAGTTAGCCAGCCTGGATATCTGGTCTTGGATGCTAAAACCCAATCATTACAAAGTGATCTAGGGCTTTGGATTTGTTAGCCAGAATCTCCCAGGTGTAAACAACTGACTCTTTTTACATAAATCAAACCTCTTTGGAAACAACATTAGCCCTTTGCAAGTGATAAATCAGTAAAGTGAGATAACTTTAGTTCAAGTGACTGGAGAGCCTGAAATAAAGGAAGAAATGGGACTTTTGTTTCAGTCATTCAGTTTTCCACGGACTTTTACTGATGACCCACTGTGTGTGAGGTTCCTCCTTAAGGCAGACAGAGACATTTGAGAACCTCAAGGAAGTGCTAATTTAGTAGCATTAACCAGTCTTCTACATTTCTTGCCACAATATGCTATAAACCTTGCCCTACAAATCCTTTCTTGACTATTTGTCACTCCTCACCTTCTCCAGCACCCTAGCGTACATGAGACTTGAGTGGGAAAATGTGACTTTTGCTCAGAGTTGATATATTCCACGTGAGCCCTCCTTGAAGCCTGCAATTGGATAATTATTTATTTGAGTCTGCTCACTTTCTGATGATTTATAACCAAACAGCTTTATGGACAAACCCGCTCAGACCTAAAGAGCCAAACATGGTGCTGAGCTGGGGTAGAGAGCTGCCAGATGTACAGGTTAACAAGCTGGGCCATTTGAAGGTGCAAAACTCCAGAGCAGATGGTATGTGCTCTGAACTCTCAAGACCCAAGTGCCACTTACCAGAGGACAGCTTTATTCATTAGAACTGCTTACAGTTCAACAGCCAGAGGCCTCTTATGCTCAGAAGAAACTAGTGTGGCAACACTGAGCATCCCCCTAACAAGGGAAGACTGTGTGGACAGTATTTCTAGCATAGAGATACCCTTCAGAAACAACTCTTATTAATGCCCATGATATATATCAATTGCTGTGGTGCTGCTGTCTCATCCCAATGTCTTGCAGTTTAATTGGGTGAGGAGAAAGGGTAGAGGTTACAGTCAGTGTTAAAGTGCCCTTCCCACTAACATCCTATGGAGCAGGAAGGGAGGAGAATCATGTTTAGTTCTCTTCCAGCATTCTTTGGTAGGAGAAGATTGCTGACCCCTTTACTGAAAGAAAAGAGAAGGGGTACAGCTGGCTACCATCTCTGATCCAGTTTTTCTTCCAAGAGACTCGTCTCATTCTTCCTCACCCCTCAGGTTATATACCAACATGGGTCTAAAGACGGAGCATAGGGAAAGTCCACGTATATTATGCTGGTGGCCATGGTCTGTCTTCCTATGATAAAAATTCACATTAACTATCATGCAATCCGTTCCTTATAAGCAATGAGTAATCTTTCTAAAGCATAAATCCAACAATGTCACACCCTACAAACTACTGCAGCATCTCTTCCCTTGCCTAAAAAACAAACTGCAAGCTCCTTAATCGTGCATACAGAGTCTTCTAGGATTTTACTTGTATGTACCCCTCGAGCGTCAGCTCCTATAATCTCCTTAATCCATACTACAGTTCCCACAAATACGTGGCTTTTTCACCTTCTGCTCACCCACCTGTCAATGCCCAGATAGGTATTTTTGCTAAGGGGAGCCTAGGGAGTAAGGATAAAATTATCCTTTACTGAACATTTACCACATGCCAGAGAGTATGTGAAGAGCTCTACGTACTCTCATTTTCAAAATTCTAATTTCATTACAGATGAAATTTCTAGTTTTAGTACTGTGCAGATAGGCCAATTCACACAAGAGCACTTAATAATTATGTTTCAAGTGAAAGGAGGAAGAGGAGTGAAGGAGAAGGGTTTCTGTGCAAAATGAATTTTTAATGGCTTTATGGAGGTATAATTGATATATAATAAACTGCACACATTTGAAGTACGCAATTTGATCAGTTTTAACATATGTATACCTCTGTGGAGACATCACCACAACAAGAGAGTGAACACATACATCACCTCCAAAATTTTCCCATGCCCCTTTGTAATTTTTCAGCCCTTCCCTGCTTGCCTGTAGACAACAACTGATTTTCTTTCTGTGACTGTAGATTAAATGTTTTTTAAAATTTCATATAAATGAAATCACACAGTATATATTCTTTTTTGACTGGGTTCTTCTGCTCAGCATGATTATTTTGGGATTTACCCACGTTGTTAAATGTATCAACAGTTCATTGCTTTTTATTGCAAAGTAGTCTGTATTCCATTTTATGGATAGACTCCAATCTGCTTATCCATTCACTTGTTGATGAGCATTTGGGTTGTTTCCAGTATGGGACTATTATAAATAAAGCTACACACACACACAAATTCATGTACAAGTCTGCATGGAGACAGAGTTTCTTTTCTCTTGGGTAAACATACAGAGGAACAACAGAAGCAATATGGTAGGTACATGCTTAATTTTTTAAGAACCTACCAAACTGTTTTACAAACTGATTGTACCATCTTTTGTATTCCCATCAGCAAAATATGAGAGTTCCAGTTACTCTGCATCCCCCCAGACTTCGTATGATCACTATTCTAAGTTTTCCTACCAAACTGTTTTACAAACTGATTGTACCATCTTTTGTATTCCCATCAGCAATATATGAGAGTTCCAGTTACTCTGCATCCCCCCAGACTTCGTATGATCACTATTCTAAGTTTTTGTGCTAAGCAACTTAATGATCTCATTCTCTCTTAAACCTAGAGGTAGGAATAACTAGGCCCATTGTGGAGATGAAAAGACTGAGGACCAAAGAGGTTAAATGAAACATCCAAAATGTACGATGTTTAGGTTCAGAGCACCATAGGACAGTAGGGGAGGAGGGAGTGGCCAGTAGGACAGCTGTTAGGATCAGAGGGAGACAAGAGGGCAACTGGGATCTGAAACAACACATACTTGGGACAGTATTGTGACTTATAGTGCAAGGATCTCAGGAACCCATATCTGGATTTGGCAGTTCCTGGACTTCCTATCAGCAGATTATATTCTTTTATGATTTTCTGTGCTTGGAGAAAAGTTCTTTCTGAAAAAACGGGATGGTCTCTGATGTTCTGAGATAAGCCAAAGAACAGAGATTTGTCTGCTTATCCTGACTCTAGTTATAAACGCGGGGCCTGGGTTCCTGTGGCTGTGCCTCTTGGTGGCTGAGGTTTCAAAATGAAAGACAACTAAGGGAAAAGTGGGCTCCAGGCAGTGCTCCATATGGGGCACTGGGCAGATTTGAGAACCCTTGTTGAGTTTTCCCTTTGAGCAGAAATTTCTCTTTCTGAGTATCCCTCTGTTCAAACCTTGAATGGTCGAAGCCTTTGTTTTGATGTAGTAAGTGCTTTCCTTATTAGTTCTAGCTTGGTTCAGTTTTACACAGCTGTACTTGCTATTCAGGCTTAAACACAGGGTTACGGTGGTGAAGACTCCAACTACCATCAGTGACTGCATCTGAAATTAGCTGACGCATCACAGCAGGAGGAAAGAGGACTGCACCATCCCAAGCCACCCGCTAACACCATGATTGCAAAGAGCTGGTTTCAGAGGTTGTTCAGAGAGAAGCCTGGTTATCACCAAGGTCACAGCAGGTAACAGAAAGGAGACGGTTTCATAGGCTTTTGATAGGAATATGAGCAGATGAAACCAAACAGCAGAAATAAACCCTCAGCAACCAGTACGTTTGCCCATCACATCCTGGGTGCATGAATGGTCTCCACAAAAACCACGCATTGGGGCATTTTTCTTCACTGCGCCTAGAGGCAGGGTGAAGGTTTTTACTAAGCATTCTAAAAGAGAAAGTAAGAATTTTGTTTTAAAATATATTGGGGTTTGTGTGTAAATATACATATATTTATATAGTTGGAAGTAGTCATCAGACTGTCAGACAATGATTGTCTCTAGGGCATGGAGTAATGACAGTCATTTCTCTTTCCCCACTTTAGTTGTTGTTTGGAAAAAGATTAAACAGTGGGCAATATTACTTGTAAAATCCAATATATATATATATATATACATTTAAAAAATGGATGGATATATATATATAATTTAAAATATATATATATATTTTAAATATATATATTTAAATAACAAAACAACATAATATAAAATGAGAAATAAGGCATAGTCTATTTATATACACTATTAATGATCAAAAAGTTCAAAATAGCTTTCAAACCTGCTCTATCTATTTAAAATATATATATATATATTTAAAATATATATATTTAAATAACAAAACAACATAATATAAAATGAGAAATAAGGCATAATCTATTTATATACACTATTAATGATCAAAAAGTTCAAAATAGCTTTCAAACCTGCTCTATCTTTTCTAGTCCCTCAGGGTTTCTTCAAACTACTGCCATCTTTTGTCAATGTATTATAGTAGACTCTTAACTAGTTTTCTTACCTCTAGCTGCTTCTTAATTGTGTTCATTCGCAAGTACATCCCCAAATTCCCATTCCAAAATACCCTATGCTCACATTTCTCCCACATTTATAAACTTCTGTTGGCTCTTCACAGCTTCAAGGAGAAAATCCAAACAGCACCCTTCACAACTTGGCTCTGCTGCTTTTTACCACATCGTTGCCTCCTCCGGAGAGTCCAGCCCCACAGACCCAGACCGGGTGGGAGTGCAGCAGAGGGAAGACCATGCAGAATTCAGCATACGCCTGAGCGAATATTTCATCTTAAGAAAGGGTGACAGGTATTTCAGCTTATAAGCTACTAGTATTTAAAATCAACTTCTTATACCAAAGTCTCCTTCCCTCTTGCAGAGTCGACTTGTGCAAAGCTTGTCTTCCTACCTGTGTGTAAGAAACAATATATTGGCTTACCTAGAAAGACAGTAACTGGCTAAAAAAGCTCTGGATGAACCTATCATCTACAGGGTTTCTCAGATTTTGGCAGGGTAGCCTGTATCTTCCCTACCTGAAGTATGCTTCTTTTCCTGTATGCAAAACTACCTGTATAGATAGACCCACAAGCCATGCCTTTGCTTTTCATAGAAAATAATCTAGTCCTTTAACAGATAGTGCCAAGATATGATAGTGAGATCTTACCACACTGCACTGGGCCAGCCTAGCTCCTACTAGTTTTACCAGTTGTAGTGTTTTCTTGCTTCATTACAGTCACCTAAATATAATTTCTGAAACCTAGAATCATTCTTTTGTGGCTAAAGTTTACCACTTCCATTCTGGCCATGTCCCAATATCTTCATTCTACAAGTCACAGGTTTAGCGATGATAAAACAAGATGGCAGTGATCTCCTGTATCCTCCTTAACAAAAGCAAAAATAAACTTCATGGGGATTGATATTTTGCAAGAAAATAAGAACACTGCTTGTTCTTTATGCTATGCTAATGAACTCAACTGATGAGAAATTTCTCAAGTATCTCCCTAGTATAATCAAAATGAATTCAATTTCCTGAAACAGTAAATAGTTATTACTGAACTCACTGCACAATCTTTTCCCTTTTTTTATTTGTTACTATGGAAATCTTCCATTTAAAACACTTAAACTGTTAAATCTAACAAAAATGGAAGGGCTGTAATTCTGTAGGTTGCTAGTTCAGAAAAAGTGCCTCTTTCTGTGATCTGTTACATTTGGCAAATTGCCACTTTCCACAATTTAAATGCCATGGTTTCATGTACGCAAAGTGATATTTTTTAATTGATTACTCATGCGTCTTTAGCCATATGCTTATTATTAGGGTGTGTGCATTTTCATATAATAATTCACTGTTCCCACTTGGCAATTTTGTACCTTTAAATGTGCCAATCACCCATGTAAAACATTGTAAGCCATAGAAAGTATACAAAGAAAAATACGTGTCTCTGAAATTCTGAGATAAAAAGCGCACTGTTTGAAGACAGCTTAATTTTTCCCACAGTCCAATTCCAACACACAATATCTTCTACAACAGCTAGAATCAGTGGATGCAATTCCTGAAAACTTGTATCATTTTGAAGTTTTTATAATGAGTAAATTGCACTCATGACCTTATTGAAAAGATCTATAATCATGATCAGAAATGGCTAGAAATGAAAAACAAAATGGTAGAGACATATACTGTCAAATAGGCATCACCACAAGCCTCCTGTATATAAATGCACTGCAACTATTCCTGCCTCTAACATCCCTCAAGAATAAACTTAGAGCAAATGGTGCCAGTGTCTTTAAGCTGTTGCATGTGGTATTGTGTTTGTTTTAATATGAAATAATTATTATCTTCACAGGCTTTGATGATGCCCATCATTCCTTATAAGAAGTTCAATGGCTATCAATTTACCAACATACGTTTGGAGATCTAATTTTTTTCTGTCTATTGCATTTCACTGCCCTAACTCATGTTTTACTATTCCATTGGCTCAGGGATAGATAGAAAAAATAAAATAAAATTCAAGTTGGTTTCACAGATGGTAAATGTGTGTTATGAATTTGAAACATACTATTGGAAACATACTATCTATGCTCATTGAGTATATATTTTAGAACTTCCTCTAAGATACTTTATGAATAAAACCATAATCCAGAACCATTCACTATCTTGGTATTAGAGTTCTGCATAGTTTCATAAAATATTCACTAACCCCCCCAACAAAGAACTCATTCCAAACTTATATCTTCTGAATTACACAATATAGGTAAAAATCATCTTTTCAGTTTTCATGAGAGCTGGTATTTTGCAAGACAAGAAGAACACTGCTTATTCTTTATGCTGTACTGAGGAGCTCAACAGATGAGAAAACCAGTCAAATGCCATTAATCCATTACATGATTACACAAAGAACAGAAGTAACAATGAAAAATCAGATTCAACTAATTTCTGGAAGCACAGACTTTTCTCAATTTGAGACATTTCTATTTCATTCCTTATTTTATTCATTTAGGACACTAAATAACATGGGATTAGACTAGACCTCCAATTTCCTCACGTCTAATCAAGCTATAACCAGGCTTTCTCCTGTAGAGTGTGTCACCTAGAACTCTAGGTCTCATTTCTGACCTCAGTTGTACCAACCTGTCAGAGGTGGCTACATCCTGTGAAGGATACCACATCTTATTAGAATCAACATATTAGGGTTGTCCAATTTGCATATACACAAAGTTATAGCTGGATGGGTGAGTACAGGAGTCACGTGTATGAATCATACCCAGAATCAGCATAAGTTTGCCTAAATTAAAGATCCATGAAACGTGTAACTACCTGGGGAAAGCATGTGCACTAACATATTCTGACCCTCTAATTGTGAAAACCTTGAACAGCTTGATAACATTTGCTCTATATGACATACTGTTCCTTCCTCTTCTGGAAAGTTGAGTCTGCCGTCTCACGATGACTCATTCGATGTGATTAATGTACATCACCCTGTAGGGAGCCTAGGGTGGAAAGGTGACCCAAACTCTTCTATATGAGCCCATCTGGCTACATTTTGTGCATATATAACTGGTCAACTCTAATATGTTGTATAGCTCACATACTAGATCCAAGGCAGTGACAACCTACATAGCCACCAAGAAGAGAGAGAGAACATCTATATCAGTGACAGTAGTGACCATCACATGCTCCCACCTGGAAGATAAGGTACTGTGGTCCTCTTCTGCCATCCCAAAGAAATATGTGTGTAAGCAAAGGGGGAGGGGAATGAATGAATAGGAAAGTTTAATTTGGATAGACTAGATAACTTCATACTGGATAATCTCTTGCTAAATTGAGTAATTCTATAATAAATATGATTAACTTAGAAAGTTTACCTCTAAATTGGTTTCCAGCAGAATGAATGTGGCACAGTTCACGGCCAGTTTTAGACTCTATAGCATTGATGCCCTTTAGTCCAGGGTTTCTCTACTCTTGGAAATACCATTCTCTCTTTATAAAACTTCTTACTTGATACAAACAATTTGGTTTCAATACTTACTAAAACAAACATATTTTTGAAATGTATGTTGTGATGTGCATTTTCACTTACCTTTTCCGCTGATTGTGCCGTGCCAAAAAAAATTGGAATGAAGGCAAGCCATACTATACATGTCGTGTACATAGTGAATCCAATGGGCTTGGCTTCATTAAAATTCTCTGGTACACCCCGAGTCTTGATGGCGTACACAGTACATGTGACCATAAGAAGAATGCTATATCCCAAGGAGCAAATGATTTGGAGATCTGTAATGTCACATTTGAGAACTCCCCTGGCCTGCTCAGGGTTCATTGTCTTATGTTCATCATAGTCTATGATTATGTTGGGAGGGTCAACACCAAACCAAATGAAAACACCTAGAAGCTGAACTGATATTAAACTGGAAGTGATTGCCAGCTGAGACGTCGGGCTTATGAGTCTGGGAGCTGTCACCGATTTCTTGCCCTGTTCAAATATGCGATAAATCCTATTGGTTTTGGTCAAGAGAGCTGCATAACTAATGCACATACCCAAACCCAAGAAAACTCTCCGGAAAGAGCACACGGCCACATCAGGTTTGGCTATCATCAGGAAAGTGATGATATAGCAAAGAAAGATCCCTGTCAACAGAACGTAGCTGAGTTCCCGCCCAGATGCCCGGACGATGGGCGTGTCATTGTAGCGGATGAAAGTCACCATGACAAAGATGGTGGCGATGATCCCCAACATTGCCAGGAAGACGGGGATAACAGCCCAGGGGGAGTGCCACTCAAGTTTGATGATGGGGATATCCTGGCAGCCGGTTCGGTTTTCATTGGGTCGTTGGTCGTAGGGGCAATGCTGGCATGTCATCTCATCAAACTGGTACTGGTACCCGTCGCAGGGCTCACAGGTCCAGCAACAAGGGGTTCCCTTCTGCGTCTTCTTTCTTTGCCCGGGCTTACAGGGTAGTGTGCACACCGAGGGGGGGATCTCCCGGACTCCTTTACCCCACTGCATGTCCTCTATCTGCAGCATAAGAAACAAGAAGGTGGAAGAGGCAGATTACTGAAGAGAAAAGAAAAAGAACAGCAGGCAGCAGCTGACATTTGGGGCTTGGTGAGGTTACACAGCTTTCCCCTGGCTGGTAAGAGTGACAAGCAGCAATTGACCCCACGCCATCTCACTCCAGCAACCTCACTCTTCACCATTAAAGAGTGTGTTCCAAACGTGCTTGATTATAAGAATTCCCTGAGACAAAAATTTAAAATACACTCTCCCTGTTCCCATATCTGACCTCCCAAATGTGAATATTTCGAAACATACAAAACCTTGGGATCTGTGTTTTTAACAAGTGCCCAGAGGACTTTGAGCAGATCAACTAAGAAACACTGATGTGAGCTCTACTGCCTCCCCCTGGATAATAAGTGCAAATGTCCCAAATCAAGTTAAAACAAGAACAACAAAAACCTTTAATAATGTGAAAAAGTACACTCTGTATAATATTTATTTATTTTTTTTTACAAAAGAACCTTGTTAGGTGCTTTTATAAAAATTGTTTTTTAAATTATTTTGGATGCTACTGTGGTACTGACACCGTCTCTAAAATTCTGTAGGGATCACTGCCATTTTCATTGAGAATTTTTGAAGCAAAGTGAATATATTCTTTTACTTATCACAGAGGAACAATAAGGCTCATTATTAAAGATTTTAATTGTACTAGACTATATCCTAAAAGTTCAGGAAGCATTTGATAAGAAAATAATATGGTCTGGGAACCTTTCAAGATTGGCCATGCACCTATATGGAGAGGAAATTTAAACTAAAACACTATATCTTACAGGAGAATGGAAGTGCATTTGCTTAATTAGAATATTGGTTTTCTGGAGAAGAACTCATCACCAGTGGTATTCTGAGAAATTGGGACATTAGAAACAATGTAAAGCCTTACTATTGGGCTGAAATCTCATTGTAGTGAGCATCTGTCCTCTTTGCTCACACAGCATCTGCTCTTCCTCTTTCCTGACATCAGGTGCTTGGATTTCTACATGCTTTCTGTGGAGTTGAACTTACACTGAACCTCCAGGGTTGCACATAACCTGGCCAGTTAGTATATTAGGGTGGTTCTCAAACTTAAGTGTGCATAAGAATCACTTGGAGTATTGGTAACAGCTCAGTTTGCTAAACCCCACTCCCAGATTTTCTGATTCGTTAGGTCTGGGATGGGGCCTGAGAACATGCATTTCTAACAAGATCCTCAGTGATGCTGAGGGGGACTGTCCAGGCACTACCCTTTGATATGTCCAACCTCCTAGCCATAGAGATTGAGTCAAGGGTGGGATCATTATTTCCCAAGTCATAAAATTTATTTTCGTAACTTTTACTGAGATTACACAGGATAAAAATCATTGTTTCTGCTGAACTTGGAGTTTCCAGGATATAAGGCTGCTGGTGCTCATGGCTACAAGAAAAGAGTTTATCAGAGAAAGAAGCCACCACAAAGGAAAACAGTGTGGAGAGAAAAAGATTCCTGGTGAAGTTACTGGATGTAGCTCTGCCTGAAGCAGAAATTTCCGTAGACTATGCCATTATGTAAGGCAGTAAGTTCAACTATACTAAAACACTTTAAAATTTATTTCTGTTACTGGCAAACAAGAGTCCTAAGCAATATATGCGTTAAATGCATAGTTTCAGTATCCACAAAGGAAAAAAAAAAAACAAACAACTAAGTCAGTAGATCATTTTACAGAATAAATTCTAATTTAAAAATATGGCTGATTTTCCCTGTACCTGGTTAATTGAAATTTTTGGGTTTTGGTTATAAATATTCATGGGGTACAAAGCAAATTGTTACCACTCATGCCCAAGATGTGATGGCCAGATCCATATTGGCAGCATGCCCATTACCACAAATGGTGATTATACCCCATGTCCTCCACCCAATTATTGCTGACCTCCTTCCCCAACCCCTTTGCCCCACTCCACTTTGTATCCCTAGGTGTGTTCTCTCCCTCTGCAAGCCCAACGCACCACTGTGGTCTTTCTTTCCTTCCATCTTTCTCTTTTAGCTCCCATTTATGAGTAAGGACGTGTGGTATTTATCCCTCTGTGCTTTGCTTATTTAACTCAACATAAGCTTCTCCAAGCTCATCCATATTATTGCAAATGGGAGAATTTCATTCTTTTTTATGGCAGGGTAGTATTCCATGGTGTATATACACCACAGTTTCCTTATCCAGTTGTCCATTGATAGACATTTCAGTTGGTTCCATATCTTGGCTATTGTGAATAGAGCTGTGATAAACATGGTAATACAGGTATCCCTTCAACATGATGATCTCCATTCCTTTGGGTATATACCCAAAAGTGGGATTGTGGGATCATATGTTGTTGTTTGAGAAAATGCCATACTGTTTTCTGTAGTGGTTGTACTAATTTACAGTCCCACCAACAGTATAGGAGGGTTCCCTTCTCTCCACTTTCTTGCCTGCATTTGTTATTCTTCATCTTTTTGATTATAGTCAGTATAACTGAGGTGAGGTGATATCTCAATGTGGTTTTAATTTGCATTTCCCTGATGACTAGTGATGCTGAGCATTTTTTTCATGTACCTGTTGGCCATTTGTATGTCTTCCTTGGAAAATGTCTGTTCAGTTCCTTTGCCCATTTTTTAATTGAGTTATTTGGGTTTTTTTTTTTTTTTTTTTTACTGTATAATTGCTTGAGTTCTCTGTATATTCTGGGTATTAATTCCTTGTCAGATGCAAAGCTATCACAAATTTTTTCCCACTCTGTAGGTTGTCATTTCACTCTGTTGATTGTTTCCTTTGCTGTGCAGAAGGTTTCGAGTTTGATATAGTCCCATTTGTTTATTTTTCCTTCTGTTGCTTGTGCTTTTGGGCTCATGTTCACAAAGTCGGTACCCGGATCTAGTTCCTAAAGTGTTTCACCTATATTTTTCCTTAGTAATTTTACAGTTTCATTTCTTATACTTAAGTCTTCAATCCATTTTGAGTTGATTTTAGTATATGATGAGAGCTACATGTTTAGTTTCATTCTTCTGCATATGAATATCCAATTTTCCCAGCACCACTTATTGAAGAGGCAGTCTTTTCCCCAATGTATGTTTTTGCTGCCTTTGTCAAATATCAGATGGCTGTAAGCCTGAGAAGTGATTTCTGGGTTCTCAATTCTTCTCCAGTGGTCTGAGTGCCTATTTTTATGCCAGTACCATGCTGTTTTGGTTACTATAGCTTTGTAGTATAATTTGAAATCAGATAGTGTTATGCCTCTGGTTTTATTTTATTATTTTTTGCTCAGGATTGCTTTTGCTATTTAGGGTCTTTTTCTGTTCCATATGAATGTCGAGACTGTTTTTTCCATTTCTGTAAAGAATGCCATTGGTATTTTGATGGGGATTGAATTGAATCTGTAGATTGCTTTGGGTAGTACAAACATTTTCACAATGTTAGTTCTTCCAATCCAAGAGCATGGATTGTCATTCCATCTTTTTGTGTCTAATTTCTTTCAATAATGGTTTATAGTTCTCATTGTAAAGATCTTTCACCTCCTTGGTTAAATTGATTGCTAGGTATTTTATTTTTTGTGTGAGTATTGCAAATGGGCTTACTTTCTTGATTATTCTTTCTTTTCATTCAATACTGGAGAATATAAATGCAACCGATTTTTGGTCATTTATTTTGTATCCTGCAACATTACTGAAATTAACAACCAGCTCTAGGAGTTTTTTGACAGTCTTTAGGTTTTTCTATATACAGTTTCACATCATCTGCAAATAGGGACAGTTTGACTTCATCTTTTCCAGTCTGGATGCCCTTCATTTCTTTCTCTTGCCTGATTGCTCTGACTAGTACCTCCAGTTCTATGTTAAATAGAAGTGGTGAGAGTGGGCATCCTTGTCTTGTTCCTATTCCCTATTCAGAATGATACTGGTGGTGGGCTTGTCATAGATGGTTTTTATTGTGTTGAGATACTTTCCTTCTATACCTAATTTGTTGAGAGTCTTCATCATGAAAGGATGTTGGATTTTGTCAAATGCTTTTTCAGCATCTATTGAGATAATCATATGGTTTTTGTCCTTGATTTTATTGATGTGATGTATCACATTTGTTGACTGTTGTATATTGAACCATCCTTGCATCCCTAGGATGAATCCCACTTGATCATGGTGTATAATTTTTTTGATGTATTTCTGTATTCTGATCCCTAATATTTTGTTTAAGATTTTTGCATCTATGTTCATCAAGGATATTGGCATGTAATTTTCTTTTTTTGTTGTGTCTTTATCTCATTTTCATATCAGTTTTATGTTGGCCTCATAGAATGAGTTTGGGAGAATGGCTTCTGTTTCAATTTTTTGGAATAGTTTGAAGGGAGTTGGTATTAAATCCTCTTTAAAGGTTTGGTAGAATTCAGCTGTATAGCCATATAGACCTGGGCTTTTCTTTGTTGGAAGATTGCTGATTACCACTTCAATCTCATTGCTTGTTTTTGTTTGTTCAGTTTTTCTATCTCTTCTTGGTTCAGTCTGGGTAGTTTGTATGTGTCCAGAAACTTATCCATATCCTCCAGGTTTTCATATTGTCATACAAGTGTTTATAATAGTCTCTAATGATTCTTCATACTTTTGTGGTATTGGTTGTAATGTCCCCCTTTTCATTTCTGATTTTGTTATTTAGGTCTTCTCTCTTCTTATTTTTGGTTAACCTAGCTAATAGTTTGTCTATTTTATTTATCTTCTCAAAAGACCAACTTTTTGTTTTGTTGATCTTTTCTATATTTTTTTTGGGGGGGAGGTCTATTTCATTTAGTTCTGCTCTGATCTTAATTATTCTCTCTGTCTACTACCTTTAGGATTGGATTGTTGTTGTTTTTCAAGTTCTTTGAGGCATAGTGTTAGGTCGTTTATTTGAAGTCTTTCCCTTCCTTTGATTAAGCATTTATTGCAATAAATTTGCCTCTTAGTACTGCTTTTGAAGTATCCCACAGGTTTTGTATAATGTATCTTTATTTTCATTAGTTTCAAGAAATTTTTTGATTTCCTGTTTAATTTTTTCTTGGACCCATAGGTCATTCAGGAGCCTATTGTTTAGTTCCCATGTATTTGCATAGTTTCCAGGGTTTTGCTTGTTATTAATTTCCAGGTTTAGTCCATTGTGGTCTGCAAAGATACTTGGAATGATTTTAATTTGTTTTTAATTGCTGAGACTAGATTTGTGACCTAATATGTGGTCTATCCTGGAGAATGTTCCATATGCTGATGAGAAGAAAGTATATTCTTTAACTATTGGGTGAAATGTTCAGTATATATCTGCCAGGTCCAGTTGGCCTAAGGTGTAATTTAAATCCTATGTCTCTTTATAGATTTGTTTCCTGGAAGATCTGTCCCATACTGAGAGAAGGGTGTTCAGGTCACCCACTATTAATGTATTAGGGCCTATTTCTTTCTTTAGGTCTAAGAGTATTTACTTTGTATATCTGGGTGCTCCAGTATTGGGTGCATACATATTTATGATCACTATGTCTTCTAGCTAGATAGATGCTTTTATCATTACATAGTAGCCTTCTTAATCTTTTTATGTTTTTTGGTTTAAAGTCTGCTTTATCCAATATAAGAATAGCTACTCCTGCTTGTTTTTGATTTCTTTTGCATGGTATATCATTTTTCATCTCTTCACTTTTAGTATGTGTGTGTCTCTACAAGTGAGATGGGTCTCTTGAAGACAGTATATAATTGGGTCTAGATTTTTAATCCATCAGTCAATCTGTGTCTTTTGAATGGGGAGTTTAATCCATTCACATTTAGGCTAGTTATTGGCGGATATTGTTTAATTCCTGTCATTTAATTGCTGTTTGTTTAGATGTTTTAAATATCATTTGATCATCACACCCCCTTTTATTTCTCTTCTTCAATGTTAGTTGGAAATTTGAGATAGTATGATTTAGCTTCTTTCTCTTTCTCACTGACATTTTTGTTTTAACATCAGATTTTGCTCTTTCTTGTGTATTCATGATAGTGGTCACCATTATTCAGATTCCAGATGGACTCCCTTGAGAATTTCTTGTAGGACTGGTCATGTAGCGGTGAACTCCCACAATTTTTGTTTTTCTGGGAAATATACTATTTCTCCCTCATCTCTGAAGGAGAGCCTTGCTTGATATAGAATTCTTGGCTGGCATTTTTTTTCTTTTAGCATTTTGAATATATCTTTCCACTTTCTCATGGCCTTTAGGGTTTCAGTTGAGAAGTCTACTGTTAGTCTGATGGGGGTTCCTTTATAGGTGACTTGACACTTTACTCTTGCTACTTTTAGAATCTCTCTTTGTGTTTGAGCTTTGCAAATTTGACTATAATGTGTCTTGGAGAGGATCTTTTTGGATTGAATCTGTTTGTGGACCTTTGAGCTTCCTAGATCAGAAGGTCTGCATCTCTCCCTACACCTGGGAAGTTTTCTGTTATTATTTCCTTGAATAGGTTTTCAATACCTTTTCCTTTCTCTTCCCCTTCTGGAATACACACAATTTGGGCGTTAGAGCACTTGAGGTTGTCTGCTATCTCTCTTTGATTTTCCTCATTATTTTAAATTCTTTATTCCTTTTTTTTTTTTTTTTTTCATCTGCCTGGGTTATTTCAAAAAGACCATCTTTGAAATCTGAAATTCTTTCTTCTTCTTGTTTAAGTCTGCTGCTCAAGCTCTCTGTTGTGTTTTTTTATTTCATTGAGTGAATCTTTCATTTCTAGGAGTTCTGATATACTCTTTTTTAAGGTATTAATTTCTCTATAATTTCCTGTTTCATATTCTGGATATTTTTTCTTGTTTCATTGTGTTCTCTCATTGAGTCTTCTTTCATCTCTTTGAATTTTCTTAAGATCACTGCTTGGAATTCCTTTTCAGACATTTCAAGGATTCCCTGTTCTATGTGGTCTGGAATTTGAACATCACTATATTCCTTTGGTGGTGTAATATCTTCTTGTTTGTTTGTAGTTCTAGTGTTTTTTTGTTGATGTTTGGTCATCTGGTAGAGGACTTGCTTCTTCTATTACTCTGGGTTTAGCTATGAGGATAAAGATTTCCTCCTCTATTTGCAGACTCTACTGGTGACTCTTCTTATACCCATGTAGTCAAGTGAGTGGCAGGTTGCCTGTAGCATGGCCCTGTCTGCTACTGTGGTGGTGAACTGTCCTTGTGGTGACAGAAGGTGTGGCAGTGTCTATATTATACCATCTTGGCTCCTACTCCAGCTTTCCATGGCCATAGACTGAGCCCCTGATGCCATGAAGGTCTTAGCTCACCTCGGCAGCTGCTGGGCTGTATGTGCTTCCCTTCCCCCTGGGGCCTTAGACCGGGCCCCAGTGCCACACCAGCCTCCTACTTGAATTTTTAGTATAAGTGAACCAAAAAATACATGAGAGAGATCCTGGAAAATCTAATCCTTCTTTTTAAGTGAATAATTTTAAGAGATAAGGGGGAAAAAAACCCCAAAATTTATTGCTCATTGTAATTTTAGTGTTATGTTACTACAGAATACACAGCATATCAGGTAGCAAATCTCCCATCAATATTCGAATGTGAACTACTTCCAAACTCTGAAAA
>NW_007726932.1:152958-161774 GCF_000696425.1 Galeopterus variegatus
TCCTGGAAAATCTAATCCTTCTTTTTAAGTGAATAATTTTAAGAGATAAGGGGGAAAAAAACCCCAAAATTTATTGCTCATTGTAATTTTAGTGTTATGTTACTACAGAATACACATCATATCAGGTAGCAAATCTCCCATCAATATTCGAATGTGAACTACTTCCAAACTCTGAAAAAAATGGCTTGGGGGTTAAACTTTATAAACCTTTATAATTTCCTGGTGGTTGAATTTAAATTTTAACCAAAGACTCAAGAATCTTCAGATGACTCTAGTATGAACTCATTTGCCTGAGCTCGAAGTCAGCACTAATAAATCTATCTAAATATAACACATAATCATTTCTTTCTCAACATCATCATTTCTGAGGCAGTAAGTCACTGGAAGCTATCTCAAAGTCATAAAATTAAAGAAATAACTTGTAATAAGAGAGAAAAAGATATGCATTAACTTTACAAATACCAGATTTTGAAAAGTAGGTACCTAAAAATTGCTATTATTAATACAAATGTTTCCAAATGTCAAATTAAAAGATCCTACTCGTGGTTATTAGAAATGATTAATGAAAAACCAATAAGTAAATTTTCTTAGCTAAACTTGAGATCACCTGATGCAAACATTAATGGATACTGATATGTCATATGATTAAACTTGATCTATGGGAATAAATGTAGGGCTCATACAGATATAAAAACAAATTATCATTATATGTGATATTTTACAGCCAATTTCAAATGTTGCCAGCTCACTTTTTTCCCCCTTTGGAATAAAATAAAATGCCTGGCAATACTCAACAGCTTCCCCCCCCCCAATTTGTCCAAATATATACAAGAGTTGTAACCATAAACATTACATTGATTGATTCCTTAATTTGTTTTCAATTTTCATGTAAAGTAGATCTCAATTCAATTTAATTGTATATATTAAACCAACAAAGTTGCCTCTTGCTCCAAATGAACAAAAGCGTAATTTACTTGCTTTGCCAACAAAAACCATTATTGAAAATATAATCTGTGTCCCATGAAGGTACCAACTAATTGTTAAAAGCTCTAGTAAGTGAGAATTTTGTTAAAGTGATGGATATTTGTGCATATCTATATCCATCTACACGGATACAGCGCCTTGCTTTATAAGAAGCAGCAATCAGCTGCAAATGCCCATGGGCATCTATTTAAGGGAGGATAATCATTTAGGACTCTGAAAAATCAAGTATAATATCAATTTACTTTGCCAGAGGCTAGTAGGAATGCAAATTTCAAGTTTCTTCTGAACTCTGCAATAGAAACTGTCTTTCAGTTAACTGGGAAGCCAAATTCAAGGTGCATAAATATTAGGAAAAATTCTGGGATGTTTACTGTCTTCTTCGCTAGAAGATGCAGGTTTACATTCCCTGATGAGGATGCATTTTCCTCCTGAACATCTGAAGTTTATGGTTATTTGATACCTGATCTGCTCAGTAGCTGACTCATGAGACATGCCATTGAGATTCTAGATCTTGGCAAGAGAATAAAACTTTATGTTTAGTACCATCAATTAACGCCACACATGGCATACAGATTGCATAGATAGGTGGATCAATGGTTTAAGTAAGAGCAAATTATGCAGTTCTGGCCAATGAAAGCAAGAATAAGCCTGTTGTGGATTCCTAGGAAAGTGTTCTACATTTTTTAAAAAAGTGACACAAATAAGAGGTATGCTGTCTTCAGACTTTGACCTATCATGCGCACAAATGTGATGTTTGGAGCTGCAGCATCCATGAAGAGACAAGCCTAAGGAACAGACCATTAGCTAAGGATAGTGAAAAAAGTCAGATAGAAAGAATTTGTGTCTTTGATGGCATAATTATGTAACCAAATTACCTAACACTTGTACCATTGTACCTAGGAATTTTTTTTTTTCCTTTTTGTCTTTTTTCGTGTCCGGCAATGGATTGCAACCCTCAGTGTCGCACCCGTACCGGACTGAGACCAGCAACGGGATCGCAACCCTTGGTGCTGCGCCCGCACCTCGCTCAGCCAGTGAGCGGGAACCGGTCTGTATGTGGGATCCGAACCCTCAGTGGGAGCGCCGCCGCGCTCCCAAGCTGCGCACTGTAGCAGTGCGCCACCGGGCCGGCCCGTACCTAGGAATTTTGAACATAAAATGATAAGCTTTCCTCAATGGCTAACCAATTTTTCATGGGCAGTCTATTAATTGCAGTCAAGCATTCTAACTACTACATTCTTTTTCACTTCTGCATTTGGTACATGCAGACCTTCCCAGACTGTTAGACAATTTGTCAATAATTCAAGTTCTTGCATGGATAGTAGGTAACTCTAGAAGAAAATGGGAGTTTAGAGTCACACATGGTCAGAAACACTTGTCTTTGTCTCCTGAGAATGCTCAGAGGAATGAATGGTAAAATACTGGATTCAGAAAACCAGCTTTGACTATATTGCTTCTGGCTCAAACACAAATGGTGAAAATGCACTGCCAGCTAAAGTGCTCTAGCACATGTGTTTGGCCAAAAAAATATGGGGGTCTGGCTCTAGTAGAGAGAGAGCTACTCCAAAGGGAATTTTCAGACTTTATAACCACTGGAATTTTAAAATAAAACCAAATCAGTTGCCGTCGCTGCCAAAAACGAAAATCAAACAGAGATAGAATTTTTATCAACACGGTTGGGTGCATTCATTTTTATCTAGAAGAGATCTGTTCCTTTCCCCACACAGACACTTTCTGTCTAAAAGAAAATGTTGCCACTAACAGGGATTTTTTTTTTTTTTTTTGCTGAAATCTTATTTGCATATTTCTAAAGCTTACTCTGTGGACCAAGCTGGCTGATGTTTTTATTGTATAATTCTCTGCAATATTATTTTTACTTATTAGAACCTTAATAAAATGAGCTAATTTAAAAAGAGCTTTCTTATTAAAATGTCATTTGTTCATTAAAATACATTTCTCCTGTCTAATTTATGAAAAAAAAGCTTTTTAAGGAAAAGTGCACAAGAACGTTGAATTGTAAATATTAGGAAAAAGCCAGGTTTCGATTCTGGTGAGGTGTGGGTGAGGCAAAAGGGCTAGCAGGAGCTTGACAGGGATTCTGCAAAACTTCAATGTCTCTTTTAACTGAGCTCCTATTTTTAAACATCAGGCAGCATGTCTAGAGTGTGAACAGACTTTGAGGACTTCTATATTATAATAAAAACACTCATTACTTCAGATTCTACTTATTTGTAATTTGTAATTATAGCAATCATCCTTTTTTCCCCCATACTCTAGGAAGAAAGGGTTGCACAGTATTATTAGGAATGTTTTTGAACTGAGGTAGACCCTGGGTATTCAGGAAAGGATTCAGAACTTCCTCTCTCTGTAAGGCCCCTGGGGGGCCAAGATGAGAAAGACTTTGTGATGTTACTAAGACAGGACTTTGAATTAAGCCAGAAAGTCCAAACCTGCTTGCACATTTGAATCACTTGGGGATATTGTAAAAATTCCTAAACCTGGACCACACCCTAGACCAATTAAATTGCAATCTCTGGGAGTGAGAAATAGGCATTGGTGTGTTTTAAAGTTCCCCAGGTGATTTCAGTATGCAGACAAATTTGGGAACCACTGATCTAAGCTCTCCAAAGGGCTAAGATACAAAAGAGAATCTTCATTCTGTTATGAATTAGGTGACTATAAAAGAAAGTAACCCTTTGGTCTTTTCTGTTCTCAACTCTGTGATTCACTATCTTTCACTAAAAATCTGAATGGGTCACCTAAATGGCTTAGTTATACTCTATTATGATTTAATGGGAACATGCAATGCCACAGCAGAATTGCAAATTGGCAGAGTCAGGAAGATATCTGGACTTAAAATTTCATGGTATCAATGGTCAAACAGCTTAAACTACCTACAGAAGCCAAGAACATAAAGTAAACAAACGAAGGGGGTGGGTGTCAGAAACACTTCTTCCCCCCAAAACAACCAAGTCTAAAGGAATACAGATCTGTTAAATCATACGTCAAGAACAGGGCTGGTCAGTTAGCTCAGCTGGTTAGAACATGGCGCTGATAACTCCAAGGCCTAGGGTTCGATCTCTGTATTGACCAGCCACCAAAAAAAAACCCCCAAAACAAAAAAATCCCAGATTTCATTGTAGTTTTACCTAAATTATCTGTATTTTCTGTTTCAATACTTGTACTTTCCTGAAGAATAAGGGGCGATGGAATGGGTTTAGGTGTGTATAATTCAAAGTTCCCAGATTAATTGAACAGGCTTTCTCAAATTTAAATCTAGGTCTCTCTTTATGAAAGCTTTCTACACCCCTAACTAAAAGAGGACAACTTTACTTGGTTTTGGAACTTCCTTTTTAATTTTTTTTCTTGTTTTCGAAAGAATTAGAATAGCCTTATGTGGAATCTCAAGATTTTTTACAACTTTGATGCCTTTTTGGAAATACCGTACACTCAGATGGCCAAACAATGTGCATCTGCTGAAACCAGTCAACTATCACTTTCTGCAGCAATACTGCCACTAGAGGAGCCACCTCCTTATGAACAATTTGCTCGTACATGCTGACTACAAATGTTCTCTTATTTCTTCTCCCTTTGGGGACACAGTTCTCTAAAAAATATTTACTAATCAAAGATAGATATTGAATCTTGTTCTAATTATTAAATACATCTGAAAATAGTTTTTCTTAAGCCTAGATTTAGGAATAATGTATAATGTAAACATAATTTACCTGTATGCCTCAAAAATACATCAAATTAAACTTGTTCGAAACTGGACTCATGATCTGCACAAGGGGAGCAAACTATGGGTCAGATCTTCCCCACTGCCTGTTTTGGAAATAAAATTTAATTGGAACACGTACTCACTCATTCGTTTATATATTGTCTATGGCTGCTTTTCTGCTAATGATGGTAAAATTGAGTAATTGAAAATACATGGCCAGAAAGACCTAAAATATTTACTACCTTTTCAGAAAAAAGTAGCTGACTTAGACCTAAAAAAACAAGCAAGCAAACAAACAAAAACAGAAATATAAATCCCAAGTGCATGGCAGCTTTATCTATCAATAAACCAGAACTTAGGTGTTATCTTTGACATCTCCCTTTCCCTTGCCATCATATCTAAATTACCAAAAGCTTATGTCAGCTTTTTCTCTAGCAATCACTTAAATTGATTATTTCATTAAAAATAAGTATCTATTAAGTCCTTACTGTATTCCGAACCCTGTTTTAGTTGCTGGGAACAAAATAGACAAAAATTAGTGCCTTAGAGAGTTGAATCCTCTTTTCTCATCTTTGCTATCCCACCCTTTTCAGCAAAAGCTTTCTGTGGAATTTCCTCACCTGCATTTCCCACTAGCCCCTCCTGAACCTGATAACTACACAACAGCCAGAATGATCTTGTTAATGTGCACATATCTAATCATGTTACTCTTTGGCTTCATCTCTTCAATGACTTCTCATTGCTCTTAAACCTCCTCAATGACGCTGGATAATCTGTCAGAGACATCCATCAGGTGCCTTCACTCTACTGGCTTTCTCTGACTTCTATGAAGTTTCCTGCCCTATAGTGGCTGTTGTGTTCCAATATGCTGCTGCACAACTCTTCAGTTTACCAGATTGTTGCTCAGGAAGTGCCTACACCCACTGGACTGGATTCTTCTTCTATAAACTCCCAAAGATCCTTCTTCATGGCATTTGTATAATTTGTAATTATACAAATATGTGACTTGGTTAAAGTCTAACTCTCTAGCCAATATGTAAGCTCCATGAAATCAGAGCCCCCACCCTCTATACCCACTATTGGAAACTCAATATCTGAGAGGGGGCTCAAAAGCATTATTGGATTGAATAAATAAATTATGGTGTAATGGAAAGAATAGCCTGACAACTCCTTTGGAAGTGATTTTTCCCCAGTCAAAATTTGAGTTTAACTGTAGTTAGAAATGATGAGAGGATCTATAATTATTTATGTGATTCTCATCTGTTTTCTAGTCTTTTAATATGCATGAATAAAAGTTGAAATGCCCTTGGCATTTTCTTGAGAGAAGAGGGAATTAAATATGGCACACTCAATTGCTAGGTAGATAAAAAGCAAACACAATTAGCATGCTATGGAGCAGGAGGAACACAGGTCATGTGCAATCCACAGCCAAGGACAGAACTTGATTTCAATAGGACCCTGACTGTTTCTGAACACTCTTTCTCCTTTGGTAAGCTTAGCTACAGCCCAAAATAGAAAGAGCATCAGCTAGAAAGTCAGATCTTTCTAGGTTCAAAGACTGGCTCCACCATCTCCAGACAGAATGACCAGAGGCAAGTAGATAGTGCGAAGTTTCAGTTTCCTGAGCTTATTTGCTATAAAGACTAATTAAGATGACATGCGTAAGGAATCAGTGTGGTGCCTGAGACACAGTAATTAGCTAAATAATTATTAATTATCCTTAGAATTTCTTTTGACTCCAGTGATCAACTTAATCCATGCAAAGAATTTTAAGATGGGCATTCCCAGTTCTCTTCTCTCTCTTAGGCTCTAATTGTTCCAGTCTAACGTCACCAGCATTTAATGTCTTAGTGGAATTTCAGACTCTGCACATCTAAAACTAAACACATCATCTTCCTTCCCTTTCTCTAGATCTTTCCACAAACACTCCAATCTGCCTTGGTATATCAGAGTAGTGAATAACCTGAGCATTAGAATCAGATAAACATAGGTTCACATCATAGCAGAGTGAGCTTGGCCAAGTTATGTGAGCTCTCTGACCTCATGTTTTTCATCTATGAAATGGGGATAGTAATGATTGCCTCCTAGACTTACTGAGAAAATAAATGTATGACATACAGTAACATCTTAATGAGTCCTGTCTATTGAAATTATTAGTGACAATACAGTCATCTTTGACTCCCCTCTATTCCTTGCTCCCCTCAAAAGTAACAATCAAAAAGTTTGTCCCAATCTTCTCCCACAAACCCCTTTGCTCTCTGTCTTCAATGCCATCATCTATTAATCATCATTATTGTGTCCTCTTAACTGCTCTCTCTGAATTTGTCTTCGCTTTTGTTTCTTATTTCTTTACTCTTTATTTCTCTTCACATCAGTGATTATCTAAAATTAAATATCTGCGAGTGTTCTTTGTACATGTCACTCCACTTAGATGTGAGCCCATGAGGCAGAGACCATGCATGTAGTTTCCTAATGTCCATCCTGTGCCTAAGAGCAGTGGCTCACAAGGGCTGTTTGTCTGAAGTTGCCAGGGAGCCTTTTTGAAAGGCAAGTGTGAGTTCTGCTGCACCCTGGATTCAAATAATGAAGGAGTCTCCGTGACCCACCTGAGGCAGTGCATTCATCTCATTTCAGTACTGGTCCTCCACTCCAGCCTCATCTGCCTCTACCCCCCAGACCTCCGTTAGTCTTCTACCAAAGGGCAGTTTAAGCTTTCCCTTACTACTTGCTGAGTTGCCATTTGCATTATTTTACTTACTCTTATCCTTTCAGCTGTCATTCTTTCATCCTAATTTTTCAGCAACTTGCATAAATATCCAAATCTTCCCTGATGCCTCCAAGCTAGAAGTGGCCTCTTTCTTGTTTGAAATCTCTTAGCATTTTATCTGTGCTATTCTTCTTCTCCCCCGTCTACTTATACTTTCAAAACTAGGACCGCTATCTATTTTTTNGCTATTCTTCTTCTCCCCCGTCTACTTATACTTTCAAAACTAGGACCGCTATCTATTTTTTTAATCCCGTACAGAGCCTAAAAGGTGATGTGGAACCTGGGGTAGATTCCATCCCAAGGAAGAACTTTAAGAA
Source organism: Galeopterus variegatus (assembly GCF_000696425.1). Taxonomy (NCBI): domain Eukaryota; kingdom Metazoa; phylum Chordata; class Mammalia; order Dermoptera; family Cynocephalidae; genus Galeopterus; species Galeopterus variegatus. Next base: position 160,748 of record NW_007726932.1, read on the forward strand.
TTAGGACATGAAGGGATAAATCCTTAAGGAAAAAAAAAAAAAAAAAGCTTTCTTTTATGCCCTTGAAAAACTTTGATTTTTTTCCTTTTGTTTGAGCCTCCCGAATCTGACTTGCTTTACAGATGACAAACTATACAAGCAAGAACAATAGAAGTCCTCATATCACTGATACTAAATCTTCTTTTCTAACCAGCTCAGCCATTCATCTTAGGTTTTCACACTCAAGACAACTTGCTAATTGCTTTTCAGCCACTCACCTGGGGTGAGTCATGCTCTCTGCTAGGTAAGTGGAGAAGAATGCTGATCAGTCAGTTTACCATCTCAGACAAGAAGGGTTTTCTTATTTTCTTTTTCTGTTTCTTTTTTTTTTCTCCTTCCTCTCCATTTTTTAAGTCTCTGAATCTCCTGCTTCCTTTTTCTGAACTAGAGAACAGAAACTGTTTTTATGCAAATGATTTAGGGTAGTTATCCCACATTTCATTCTAATGAATACTAGCTCTGCAACATAATCTTTTCAGAAAAAGAAACCAGTCTATAAATACATTGTGGGAGCAATGATGCATATTGGTTTATTAAAGACCTTGAGACGTTTTGCTATTAAGGAGAAGCTATGCCTTTTTGATTTAATCCATTGCTTTTTAATTCATTTGCGTGCAGAACAACCCATTCTTTCCTTTCCTGTGATATCTACCATCTCAACATCCTGCATAATCCGTATCCCTCCAACAACACAGTGGTAAACAGTGACATAGCCTAATTAACACTTTGGAATTCTAGCATCTTCTTTCAGGTCTTTTTTCTTCCTGGGCTAGTATAACCTGCGGAGTCATGAAAAACTCAGAGAACATGAATTGGGTTGTCAACTCTCTCAGTGCTTGGGGAAGTCACTTAACTTTTGTGAGGTAATTTCCTCACCAGTAAAGTGGAGTTATAGGAGAATCAAATATGATTATATATATAGTAGAGTATTTTAAAATAGTGATAGTCACTTAAAATTAACATTTTTATTTTTTCTGTATTTTTTTTT